>NC_046155.1:143118049-143418049 GCF_011064425.1 Rattus rattus
AAAGGCTAGGCAACATCAGAGAAAGCAGAAACTTTTAAATCATACCAACATGCTAATTATATTCACTCTCCCATGTAAAAGGCAAGTGTGTGCTCAAAATGCAGAGAGAGAGAGAGAGAGAGAGAGAGAGAGAGAGAGAGAGAGAGACGTACACACAAACACACACACACCCCAAAGAGGAGAATGGAAAGGAGGAAAGATAAAAGGAAACAGTGAGTGAAAGATGTTTAAGACTGATCTTAAGCCAAGGACACACTGGGTGTAAGGTTCTATCACTGAGCTCTATTTTCCACCTACTAAAGATGTAGTTTTAAAAAGCATGAATGTAGATATTATATTATACCAAAAGATACACTCTATGTTTATGTTTATGTGTCTATGCATAAAATAATTTGCATCATTACATAAAAATGAGTGGAAAGGTCTTTAATGGGGCTGGGCTATAGTTCAGTTGGTAGAGTCCTTTGACTAGCATGTACAAGTCCCTGGTTTCCACGGCATTACTCCATAAACTGGACAGGGTTACACAGGGTTATAATCCTAGTACTTGAGGTACTAGGTGAACTTAGAAGGATCAGAAGTTCAAGGTCATCCCTAGCTACATAATAGTGTGAAGCCAGCCTGGGCTGCATTTGAGCCTACTTCAAGAAAAGAAGGAAAGGAGGGTTAGTGGGTAGACATGTGTTTACCCATTTTTTTCCAATTTGAACAAAATACAGTCAATTTTCCCATAAAAGTTAGAGAATTCTAACGTCATCAGAAGATCCAAAGGCACATCTATGCATATTTATATTTCAAATAAAATAAATTTTTGAACTGTTAGAAAATTCAGAAGGAGAGATTTTATACCTTACACTGAAATTTTTTAATTAAATCTGAGGCTATTTTCAGGGCTTTAGCTTTAAATTTTCTATGGCAAAGAAACTCCCAGGAGACTCATCCTTGTTGATTATGGGAATAAAGAGAATGACATGCCAAGAAAACTCAAGAGCACCCTAATTTTGCTTCTGTGTCATTGTACAAAATTTTGTATTTTCTTTAACTTATCAAAAAGGAACTACAGATTCCTATTCAAGCCAGGAGCAGAAACATACTCCAAAGTCTCACTTATCAGAGCTGAGGATCACTTGCATTCAGGAGTTCTGGACTACAGTGTGCATGCCAATTGGGTGTCCACATTAAGGTCCACCTCCTAGGAGCAGGGGACCACCATGTTGTCTAGGACTATCAAGTTGTACAAGGAGGGGTACAGTTGCCCAGCCCAAGTCAGATGGGACAAGCCAAACTCCCATTCTGATCACAGTCATATACAAAACTAAAAAAGTGTAGCTAGCTAGATGCTACAGTTTGGATCATAAATGCCTGCCAAACACCCATGTATTAGCTGGCTAGTCCCAAATCTATGGCACTACAGAGAAGATAGAGCAGAGTCCAAAAGTTAATCATTGCTGGTACACTCTTGAAGGAAATATTCTAACTCTGGTATCTCCTCTTTCTTTGCTTATTTGGCAACCATGGACTGAATAGGCTCTTCCATGGTGAACTGTGTTGACACAGGTCCAAGGCAACCAGGCCTAGTAAACATAGACTGGAGTCTACAACAGTCAGCAAGAGCTCCCCTCCTTGCAGCCGGTCGTCCACAGTCTTTGATACAGCACTAGTAAACTAACAAACAGGGTCATAGGCTTTGGGTTGTTTTCTTTTTTCTGTAGAGAGAAGGATCAAACATAGTTGTCCATACTCAACAACTACTACTACTGAGCTACACCCCCACCCTTAGTCAGAACATTTTGTTTGGGTAGCCATGTACTCATATTATCTACCAAGACTTCAGGGTAAGCACCATCCATCCCTCAGAACAATGGTTCGTCTTTATCACCAAGAGGCTCACAAGAAGTGCTCAGTTAGGAAGGATGGATGGATGGATGGATGGATGGATGGATGGATGGATGGATGGATGGATGGTCAAATACCTCTAAAAAACAATAAATAACAAAAACAGGGGTTGGGGATTTAGCTCAGTGGTAGAGCGCTTGCCTAGCAAGCGGAAGGCCCTGGGTTCGGTCCTCAGCTCTGAAAAAAAAAAAAAAATAACAAAAACAGTTGATATTTTCTATCACACTCAATATGATAAGCTTCTTGGGTCAAGTCACAATAATCATGAATTAGATCATCTAAAAAGCTGAGAACAGACCAGAGAACTGGCTCAGTGGGTAAAGGCACTTGCTGCCAAGACTGACTTACCTGAGTTCAATGCCTAGGCCACACATGGTAGAAGAAGCCTTACTTCTACACATTCACTGTGACGCATACACCTATACACTCTTTTACACACACAGACACGCACTCGCAAATACCTCACACACAAAATAAGTAACTGTACAAAAACAAATTTAATGTGCTGAAAATATGCTGAAAACACAGCAGCAAAACCTAGAGATCAAGTTCCCTAAGTTGCAGTGATACGAGAAGATGGGAATGAGGCTCAAGCATACAGAGCTAATCCACAGAAATGCAAGTAAAGTACAAACTCACCCAGTCACGACGGACCTGAGGAATCTTGTTGCTCTCTCTACCACCTCCAACCACACAGAGGATACTGTGCTCTCATCAAAGAGGGAGGCTTCAGGAAGAGCTCGAAGGGCATCCAGGGACTCCTGCAAGAGCTCACTGCAGAGATCCGCATCCTCACCTGAGCAACACAGTGAGTCAGAGGAGGCTGCCCACCCTTAGGGACTGCTGACAAATGAACTCCCAGTGACTTCCACTGAGGCTCTAAACCCTCAGGTGCAAACATACACATGCGATTCTTCATTCAACAGGCCAACCTCTAACAGACCTGCTGAAATTCCATTCCACCTGTGATGTTTCTCACACAAACAAAAAAGATGGAGCATCTCTTAAATGAAATGTTGGGTGTCTCAGAAGTGACTCACTCTGTCTGTCTCTCCCTCCGTCCCTCTCTCTCTCTCTCTCTCTCTCTCTCTCTCTCTCTCTCTCTCTCTCTCTCTCTGTGTGTGTGTGTGTGTGTGTGTGTGTGTGTGTGTGTGTCACGTTGAGAAGGGAACTCAAGACTAATTTCAGTTCTGTATCATGTATATCTTACACAGAGAACTTGGAGGAAATCTTATGCAGTATCTTTAGCATGACTGCACTATAGCAGCAACATATCACATGAAACCGAGGAGAGATTTCCACTTGAAAAATCAAGGATCAAAAGACTTTGGAACTTGGTTCTGCCAAGGTTGGACCCCCAGTGCAAGGGAATATGGGGGGGGGGGGGAAGTAAGGGGATGGATGGGGGAATAACCATATGGACAAGGGGGAGGAGATGAGAGGGCTTATGGACAGGAAACCAGGAAAGAGAATAACATTTGAAATATAAATAAAAAATATATCTAATAAAAATAAAATATTAAAAAAAAAGACTTCGGAGCATTATCAGACTGCATATTTTCAGATTATGGGTGCTCAACTGATAACTTCTTACTAAAGTTTTCATTCCATGGTGAAGGAGGTGAGATGGCATTGTAATAAATGAACACTGTCTTAAAACAAAGACCTGAAAATTCAGAGAGACCCTGTAGCCTCTTCTCTTAAAAAAGAAAGAACTTACGGTAAAGAAAACAGACATTTATACCCCTGAGACGGTCTCAGGGACTTGGGAGTCTAGCTGGTAGGTGGCCAACGAGGAACTTGCTGTGGCAGAATTGCTCAGGGAACCCAAAACATCTGCTCAATGAAGGAAACAGAATGGCACGCTACACACATACCTGAACGCCAGGCCCTCCGTAAGAAAGCGAAGGCGAACGAGAGTGCTGCTCGGGATCCGACTCTGGCAAGTCCTTCTACCCCTCTGCCTGGGGGACGGGCACTGCAAATAAACACATGGGCTTAACAACTACTCGGGCAGAGGAACATGAACATGTAAAACAGATTAAGGCCAGGGAGTGACCTATGGTCTTCTTTAGCTATCAGGATCCTTTGTGGGTTTCAGTGTCAAGTTTTTATACTTTAGATAAAATATCCTTAGTAAAGGAAAAGTTTCTCTGTGAGGACATGAATACTGCAGGGGAGGCTCTGTGCGCTCATCTGTGAGAGCCTGAATAGTGTAGAGGACGCTGTGTGAACATCTATGAGTGGCTAGTAAGGGAGAAGAGCTATTTGCTGCTTCCAGGGGAAGAACTGGATGCCAGGAACACAGGAATATATTTCTGAATAAGAAATGTCAGTATTAGAAAATAGAGCCGTTTAAATCTGATCAGAAGAATTCAGAAGACTATTACCAACATTTTCCCTTGAGGAAAATAGTTCCTGTGAAACCATGAATCTCAGCTCTCCTCAAGATAGTCAGAATCTCTTGGTCCCAAGAAAGAACCTAGAACCCTAAGCCAGTATAAAAACCATTCTAAAAATAATAACCTGGTTTTTTTCTTACTATTGTTTCATTTGTGTGTGTGTGTGTATGTGTGTGTGTGTGTGTGTGTGTGTGTGTGTGTGTGTATGTGCGCGCGTGCACATGCACACACATAAATACAACCTACTATAAGTTTTAATTTTCCTTCAACCAATGAAAACTATTCTAATTAAGTCACTAATCCTTAAGTCAACAGAGCATTCAAGACAATTCTGTATCTTAAGTTGATATGACCAACACACAAGTGTACTTAAGGTCTCTTAGTATTAACTACTCATATATGCTGATATATTTTTTTCTCCATCTTTATTAGATTGGCTATTTCTATTTACATTTCGATTGTCATTCCCTTTCCCGGTTTCCAGGCCAACATCCTCCTAACCCCTCCCCCTCCCCTTCTATATGGGTGTTCCCCTCCCCATCCTCCCCCCATTGCCACCCTCCCCCCAACAATCATGTTCACTGGGGGTTCAGTCTTGGCAGGACCAAGGGCTTCCCCTTCAACTGGTGCTCTTACTAGGATATTCATTGCTACCTATGAGGTTGGATCCCAGGGTCAGTCCATGTATAGTCTTTGGGTAGTGGCTTAGTCCCTGGAAGCTCTGGTTGCTTGGCATTGTTGTTCATATGGGGTCTCAAGCCCCTTCAAGTTCTTTCAGTCCTTTCTCTGATTCCTTCAACGGGGTCCCATTCTCAGTTCACTGGTTTAATGATGGCATTTGCCTATGTATTTGCCACATTCTGGCTGTGTCTCTCAGGAGATCTACATCCGGTTCCTGTCAGCCTGCACTTCTTTGCTTCATCCATCTTATCTAGTTTGGTGGCTCTACATGTATGGGCCACATGTGGGGCAGGCTCTTATCCACAAATTAAAAACCATATGTCTAAAGGCATCTTCAGTAATAGAGAAACTGTCTTTAAAACAGGAGCCAGAACTTACATGGAGATGACAAAAGGTTCTTCCATTTTTATTCTTACCTTTTCTTCTCGGTGGGAGGCACGGAAATGCTGCTGCTTTTCCACTTAACTTTGACATTCTCCTGGAAAACAGTTCTGTTCAAGGCAATGAAATAGCGCTCAAGGATCACCAGCCTCTGCTTCAACCTCAATGCTGAGAGTGTAGTGGTAGCTGACTGGACAGCCAGGGCTTGCTGTTCTTTCACCAGCACAGAAAGACACTCCTTCAGTTCATTCACATCTGAAACACAAGGTAAGAAAACATTCTAACTTGTCAGTATCTTGGGCATGGTTGTCAATAATACTAAGAAGCTCGACAATGACAATAGGAAACACCTAAGCATACCATACTACCCAAAGCATTAAACACTGTGCACATATGGGCGGGTAGCACTACACTACCAGGCAAATTCAGGCAGACAGGTTAAAGAGCCTGACTAAATTCAAACAGAGGGAGTATATAGCACATAACATGGATGGCTTTTGGGCTCCATTATACACTGATCCTCTATAATCACCATGACCAAATTGCTAATACAAAACTGAAGGTCACAGAACACTTGCTTAACAATGCACAAGGCCCTGGGCTCAAGGCTTAGCCCAAACAAATAAACAAATCCTCAAAACTATAAAGGCCAACTTCTCAATAGTCCATTTTCTACAGAAAACCTCTAACCACCTTGCTATGTAACTAAGGTCAAAAGGCACAGGGTGTGTGTGTGTGTGTGTGTGTGTGTGTGTGTGTGTGTGTGTGTGTGTGTCTGTGTCTGTGTCTGTGTGTGTGTGTGTGCGTCTGTGTGTCTGTGTGTGTGTGTCTCTGTACTTACATGCAATGCTTCCATACATGTGTGCATATACTCCTGTGCATGTGTGTGGAGGCCAGGACAACCTTGGGTGTCATTCTTCATGTGCTATCAACCTGTTTTTTTTGGGACAGGGTTTCTCACAGGCCTGGATCATGCCAATTACAGTAGGCTAGCTTAGCAGCAAGCCTCAGAGATTTGCCTGTCTCTTCCTCCTCAGTGCTAGGATTTATAAGTGGGAGCCACTACACCTTACTTGTTTTACATGTATGCTGTAGATAGGTCTCCCCAAACCCAAAAGTAGTATTTCAATACATTTAGTATGAATAACTAATGAATAAAGTACATTATGGAACTATTTTATTAGAGGACAAAAGTCAGGTTGTATGATAAATGCTTAAGCTGTTCTCTCTAGTGGATATTTGAATTTTTCCACAAGAGTTTTTTGGTTGTTGTTTGGGGGTTCGGTTTTTGTTTTTTTTTTTAAAGTAGCTATAAGACAAAATAACTTAAAAAATCCTGGTCTATCAACTAAGTTACCTGACACTGCAACATATTACAGCTGTAAATTAAATTACCTGTCACCAATCCCCAGGCTAGCATTACTCCTGCCTTTACTAAAACAGTCCCCAGCCTCCAAGACTCAGACCATGACAATCACAAAGCTCTATCCAACCTCCCTTGATGGAAGATCTCAGCTGTCTGGCTGCCCATCAACTTGAGCATGCTTTCCATAGAAAGTAGTTCTTAAACCCATCAACTTGAGCATGCTTTCCATAGAAAGTAATTCTTAAACCCATCAACTTGAGCATGCTTTCCATAGAAAGTAGAGTTCTTAAAAAGCACTGGAGAGTACATCTCACCGCTTCCCAGGACTCAACTTCATTCCTGGCCAACAGGCAGTGCAGATGGAATGCCAGGCCTGCATACCGGCAACCTAAAACTGAAATGCCTAAGAGCTGACAGCCATAGAAAAAACAAGATGAGTAACACTCTGGAGTCTATACTGGTATCCAGGTGGAAAATCAGAATTTCTACACAGTAGGAATACATGGTCATTTCTGCTTTTGGGGTGGAGGGTGTTTAGACCTCCAACTGACTTCCTTAGTGGCTAAACTTATAGCACTATCACCAGTGTATAAGGGTTCCTTTATTGCCACATCCTCATCAGCATTTGTCATTTGTCTTCTTAATAATATGCATTCTGTCTGGGGGTGAGATGGAATCTCGATGTTTTAATATATTTATTTCTCTTCTGCCAGTGTGAAAAAATATCCTAAAAGTTCATGTATCTAATTAGTGAGTTTTAAAAACACATGAAGCCTAAAGAACTGAAAGTCTACACTAACACTAAAGGCTTCAATACTCCTAGTACAGAAAAGAAGATAATCAGTCATTCTTCCATTTGTTTCCCTCTCACCACAACAGAGACACTAGAAAACAAAGGGGACAGAACAAGACCCAATCAAGGGAGTGTAGGGGAAGACTCAGCATGTGCCAAACAAGCAGTGCTTCATGCTAACTCCTTTCAGCAAGCTTATCTTCAACCCACAATGCATGGAACAGAACCTGTGATGATTATAAGCAGTCTATAATTCTACATACAATATGGAAGCACTGCATACCCTAAATGCCGCCACTGTATGAGGAGGCCATACACGTCACTGCAGTCTCGCCTCATGCACTGGGCAGAAAGCAGGTGTCTAAGACAAAATGATCTAAAACCATTCCACCATTCTCCATGTTCTTGTTTGTGTTACCTCATTACCTACTTCCTTCAAACTAGAAAGCAACCTGGGATGGTACAGAGTGACAATACATGGAGTGATAATCCAGTCTTATGTATTAGTGAGATTCCTTGCTCAATAAGGTACAGAACAAGGAGTAGAATTTCATGTCCATCAACAGATACACAGATAATCAAAATGTGGTGTGTAGACACAACAGGAGCCATATTTATTTGTAAAGAAAAATGAAATAATGAAATTTGAAGGAAAATGGATAGATCTGCAAAGTATAATATTGAGTGAGGTGACACAGCTCAGACAAAAATTCTATGTTCTCCATCATAAGGGCCAGAAACTATAATGCATACATGTATGCATATAAACAGGTATAGGTGTGGGTAAAGACTCCAAAATGTAAAGGAGACCACAAAGGAAGGCAAAAAGAGGTGACAAGGGAGGACAAGTAAAAGAACACATGGGACATGAAAGATGATAAAGAGATGGACTCTTCCAAGGAGAAGCTGAGGAGAAGCAGATGAATACAACATACTTCATTTGAAATGTCATGATATCTAAGACCTTATATGCTACTTTTAAATGGCTGAAGTAATAACAGCAAAGAACTCTTGAACCATATCAACTAACTTGACTCCATTAAGATTCATGCAATAAGGCTTGGGTTGTAACTTAGTGAAGGGCTACCTAACATGTACAGCCTGACTTCCAGCCTCAGATCTGTAAAGCACAATGAAATCCTATTGAAGATTCACAGAGCAAGACAGGCAGTGGTGGTGCATGCCTTTAATACCAGCACTTGGAAGTTCCAGGCCAGCCAGGTCTACACAGAGAAACCTCTTGTCTCAGGAGAAAAAGAAAATCCACAGAGAAGTAAAATATATAGTGTTCTTGGCAAGTACATAGGAAACAACCAACAGGGCACATCAAATCTGACAGGAATTAAATTATACAAAATGCTTTATTAGCCAAAAAATTAAATTACCTTATAAAAGATCCTGAGATCAAGCCCCAATACACATGAAAAAAATGCATCAGATATTTTAAAAATTTAAATTAAATGTAATTTGGAAGACCAAAGAAGAAAAGTGTAAATTTTACTTGCTTGGATAAAAAGAAGAGATGAATTTAGAAATATTAAAAAAAATACACATAACTAAAAAAATAAAAAATACATTTTCATAAACAAAGACTTGAATAAATATTTCTCAAAGAACATTTACAGATCAGTAGGCATATTGAAAAAATGTTCAACATCATTAAATATAAACACAAATCAAAACAGTAACACTCCATTTCACACTGATTGGGTGGATATTATCAAAAGGAAAATAACAAGTGCTACCAAGGACCTGGAGAAACTGACACCTTTGTGTACTACTCAAAGAATGAAAAGCAGTGTGGCCTCTGGAAAACACTGTCCCACTGCTTTAAAATGTCCGTCCCATTACTAACACAGCTCGTTAATGGTTCCTTGAGAAAACATATAGAACTAAAAGCAGTGACCTCACACAGAGCCCGGACTTCCATGTTCATGGAAGCAGCTACATCTACTCAGGGCACAGTGACAGTGAATCAGAGCTTGAGGCCAAGAGTGGTCCTCACTAGGAGGGACTGCTTTCTGATAGAACACAGAGGTTTGCTGGTAATAATGTTTATTGTTTTTCACACCTAGAAAGGCTCCTTTTGTAGTTTCTCTATAGAGAATGTTTTTTCTGGTTTCATTTGTTCATTTACTTTTATATTTATATAAAAGTGGTTTCTGACTCTGATAAGTACTTGAAAACTCGTATAAGATGAGCTTCCTAGAGTATACCTATTTAAAATAAGTTACTGTTATGAAAAAAACAAGAGAGAAGTAAACCAAGGGTGCACCAACTAGTGCACAAATAATCAAAATATGCACACAAAACAGTGAGATATTATTTAATATTTAAAAGGCCACAGCATGGATGAACTTAAAAGTATGCTAATGGAAATAAGCTAGATAAAATGAATAAATACTATCTGAATCTAGTTCTATGTGGTGTTTTTGAAAAGTGAAGTGCAGACTTCAAAGCTGACTGTAGCTACCTGGGGAGCTGTGGCGGTAGTGTTCAACACATATGGGTGGTAGTAATTTTGTGCCATAGTATGAACTTATATAACATATATATAGTGTGTGTGTGTGTGTATGTATAGTACAAGTTATAATGGTTATATTTTATATCAGCCAAATTTTACTGTAATACAAACAGATTTTAATTTTAGAAACTTCCATTAACAAACAAAAATTTGATCCACTGCTGTCAGAAAGTATAATACCTGGCTGCTTGCCCCACACCCAACTCTCCAGGATTGATTTGGCTCTATACACAGGTGCAGGTGTCTCTTCTTCCTCCTTCTTCTCTTTGTCATTAAGATCTTCCTTCTTGGTTCCACTCTGAGCATCAACACCATCATCTGGAGAGTTAAAAATGTTCAAGTCCATAACTGTTTTTCAAAATGCAACCAATGGTCAAGCTGGGCATGGCGGTCACACCTGTCATATACACCACATGAGTTTAAAACTGTCTTAGGTCACACGGTAAGTTCCAGGCCAGCCTGAGCTAGAAAGCTAGAGAGTAAGGTCCTGTCTCAAAATAAAGACAGGAGAAAGAAAAGGAAAGAGGGGAGAGAGCACATCTTAGGGGGAAGGAAAAAGGGGAAGCACATCTTATCAATCTCTACAAATGCTCTTTTCAAACATGCAAGAGCTACAGTACATGTCAGTTAATGTTTTATGTTTTTAAAAACACATGAGTTAAAACTACAAAAGGAGAGATGACTCAGCAGTTGGGAGCACTGACTGCTCTTCCAGAGGTCCTGAGTGAATTCCTGGCAGCCATATGGTGGCTCACAAACACCTGTAAGTGTGTCTAAGGGCAGTTACAGTGTACTCATATACATTAAATAAATAATAATAAAAATTACAAAAGATCAACATAGTGTATTTAGTAATTCATGAATACAATATAAGGAATTTTTAATTCTTTAACACATGAAGGGTTTTTTTTAAACATTTTATCAATGTTCTACTAGTTTTCAGAACTAAGAAAGTTTGTCTTTAATGTTTATCTATTTCTACTTTACAAGAAGTGCTTTAATTCAATGATTCAAAATTGCTGATTCACCAAAGGGAGAATTAGGGAGACAACAGTAAATCATTTTAAACTGTACAACGTTCTCCTCTACTGCCAGCTGAGAACCACTGCTATACGAGATCACTATCACTGAAATGGCAAATGGCTCAGTAAAGTGTGATGATCTGAGTTCAATCCCCAGAGTCCAGAGACAGTTGTCCTCTGATTTCAACATACATGCCATGGTGTGCGCATACACACACACACACACACACACACACACACACACACACACACACACACACACACACACACACATATTATCACTGAACTATAATTCAGGAGCACTGAGACATAAAAGAAAAAAAAACAACTTTCAGGCCACTGTGAAGTCTTGACAGTAATAAATGCCTTGAAAACCCTTACATAGTTGTGAAGAGAAAATGGGAAAACTCTGAAGTGTCAACAAGTCCAGTCATAAAAGGATATAACTAAAATAATCATATAAATACATGTATATACACATACATATATACATGTATTACATCTTATAGTGTGTGTATGTATGTGTGTTATGCGCACAGATCTGCACGTCTGTGTTTCACACCAACTAATTCTCTAATTCTCTGTTAACACCAACTCTATGTCCAGCAATTTAATTCAATTCTTGTAGGAACTAACTGGAGTTAGAACAGAACACACACACTTCAGATGCCAATTCCAAGCAGTAGGCTCTGGGTAACACACAACTTCTGATGGCCTGATTACAAGTAGTAGTTTCCCACGACCCTCTCCTGCCTGATAGATATGACTTGGCCATATTGCTGTCATCATAAATCATTACCACCATGGCTACCAAGAGCAGCCTTATTATGTTGTTCCTGCTTCATTTACCAACAAACCATAGTACACAAAACCATTAGAATGGTGCATGGAATTTATAACTAGACCTTGGCTGCCAGGCACATTTGACTCTTTGATTGGATCTTAAGAAAAACATGTACTTTCTAGCCACAGTGAAGTCACTTATTATTTTCTATAATAAATACATCCCTCTTTTTGACCCAAACTGTGGGATCCATCTGGTCTTGCTGCCACCAAGTCCACAGTTCCATAAGTCCCAATAAACTGTGCTCTCTACAATTCTACTCTGTCTGCCTCCCTTTCAGTGTTTTCATGGTCCCTTGCTCACAGTCTGTCCTCAGATATTAGCATAGGACTTTTCTGGAACAAACCCCAAATGGCACAAAGGAAGAACTAAATAAACAAAAGAGCCTCACATTCTATTTATATAACAGTAAAAGCACATGAAACACTCTACCAATGTCTCATGCACAGATCACTGGATGAAGTAGACTCTAAGAGGATAAAAAGAGCAACATTGGGAGTTTGGACAATGATAAAACTATCCAGGTTAAGATGGGAAGTACAGAAATCCACACATGTTAAAGTTTATTGTACGAGTGCTCATATTACTTACTTTCACTTCCTCAGGCTGGAAATTTTTTGACAGTTAACAAAAACATCTCCAAACAAACCTGGGGCTTTACTCTCAGGAGCACAAATCAGAACACCACAGCAAGAACAAGATAAGCCCCTAGAGAGCATGATGAACACTGTAATAATTAGCGACACCAGCTCACAGGAAAGAAACTCCCTTTAATGTATATACTGTCTAAGTTAGGGTTTTAATGCTGTGAACAGACATCATGATCAAGGCAAGTCTTATAAAGGACAACATTTAATTGGGGCTGGCTTACAGCTTCAGAGGTTTAGTCCATATCATCAAGGCAGGAGCATGGCAATATCCAGGTAGGCAGGGTGCAAGAGGAGCTGAGAGTTCTACATCTTCATCTGAAGGTTGCTAGTGGAAGACTGGCTTCCAGGCAGCTAGGATGAGGGTCTTAAAGCCCACGCTTACAGTGAAACAGCTACTCCAACAAGGCCATACCAACTCCAACAGGGCCACACCTCCTAATAATGCCACCCCTTGGGCCAAGCATATACAAACCATCACACCTCTCTTTTTAATGACTGCAGGAATCAATAGATACACTTGACCCAAAACACAAAATATCCAAACGTAACAGTAAATTTTAAAATGCTGGAAAGATGGTAGAGCGCTTGCCTAGCAAGCGCAAGGCCCTGGGTTCGGTCCCCAGCGCCGAAAAAAAGAAAAAAAAAAATGCTGGAAAGAACATAGAGGTGTAACTCAGTAGTAGAGCACATTACTAAGCATATTCTGTCCCTTGTACACTTGCACGTGCGCGTACACGTACACACACACACACACACACACACATACACACACACACACACACACACACACACACACACACACACACACACACACACACACTACAGAGAAGAAAAAGGCCAGGAGCTAACATTCCTAAGGCCCCAGGAAACCTGAGGGTTAGCTGTAAACAGAAGTCCAGGTTGCTTTTCACCTCATCTGAGGACCAGCTAGCAATAGGACTTTAAGATGATGAGGACATTTGTACAAACTACCCCAGGTCATCTTTGTTCAAGTTCTAAGCTGAAGACCTAGAGAGCTGCAAATGACTAAGTGGAGAAGGGCCCAGGAAGAGTAAATTGACTAATTTCAGAGAAAACAAAATAATAGTCCAGCCAGATACTGTAACCTAAACTCAAAATACTGTACTTTTAACATGTTCTGTACATCAATCCAACTTTTGCATATCATAAAGACTAAAGGGCTTTATTATTTAAAACAAGTTTTATAGGCTGAGTATAGCACAGCAAAGTGTCTAACATAACCCGGAGTGTTTGCCTAGCATGCTCAAAACCCTAGGTTTGATACAAACAACAGATGTTGTTTTGTATTTGTTCCTGTCAGCTTTAGGGCCAGCTAACCTGGAGCACACAGAGCAGCAGAAACAAGACTCTGCCTCGAAAAGCAAGGTGAAAGAAAAGAATTGACTCCAGTAGTTAGTGTCTGACCTCCACATGCACACTTGCTTTCAAACATAAACACACATACACAACCCTCCCCCACAAACACACTAACACACACTAATAAATGGTAACTTTTAATTAATAAACTCAAGGTAACGATATGCAGGAAACATCTAAGGAAGCCAGGTGAGACACAGCCATGGATTGACACAAGTGATGGATGAACAAGTTGACCAAGCAGTGAGAGGATGAGATTGCATACACTCACTGTACATATCTTTCGATTACTCCGTGTGTGTAGATGGAAATTTCCACATTAATACAAAAAACAGAGCTCATTCCACTAGATGATGTAACCAAAAACATAAGCTAATAATACTTTTCCTCAAGTACTTTCCAATCAACAGTATACTAATTAACTACACAAGAGAAAAACTATATATTCTAAAAGTAAGCTGGGTGGTGTTTGGTGCACATCTTTATTCCCAGCACTCAGGATACAGAGGCAGGCCAGCCTGATCTACAGAGCAAGTTCCAGGACATCCAGAGAAAAAGGAAGAAAAAAAAATACATTCTAAAAAAAATGATTTTTTGATACTGGAATGACACTGAGCAAACTGCAGTGGGCGGTAACTGAGGCGTTCCAGATACAGCACAGCTGAGTACGGGCTGGCATGCATCTTTCCCTCTTAGGTCTTGATGCGGATTTCAAGCACCAGGCATTGTCACAACAACGGAGTTGTGTTGAATCTATCACTACAGATCTATACAGGACCACTATGCACTGATAAAGGTTTACAGATAAACAATTTTCATCCACTCTCTCAATAATCTGTATTTATTGTTAGTTATGGGAAGATCTGTTTCAAAGTTTAAAGGAAAAGCTATTCATTCATAACTTCATTAAGGCTATACTCTAACACAAACAAAAAATCTGGACAGTTTAAAATATTAACTAACATTATAGACAAAAACCACCAAAGGAAAAGAAACATCCAAAGACCAAGCTCAAGTGCTCCTGTTTCCTAGCATATTGCAAAGTTTCTGTAAAAGGCAATTTATATACACAAATAAATAAAGGTTATGTTTAAAGAGGAAGAAGGAGATAGCTCAGCATACAAAGGTACTTATCATTAAACCACACAACAGAGAGAACTAGCTTTCATATATTTGTACTCTGACATGTACACCACACCACAGCACCTACACACACACACACACACACACACACACACACACACACACACACACACAATTTTAATTTTTTTTTTCTTTAACATGCGATTATAACAGTATTTACAAAATAAAAAGACAGGCATTAAAAGTTCTTACCTTTTCTAGAAGGGAGTTCTCTATTTTGTGTTAATTCTGTTCCAGTGTACACAATTTCCCCATCTTTAACCATTTCATTCCACAGACCACAGAGTCCATCTCTTGTGAATGCAAGCTGGCAGACAGAAAAAAATATAAACTTAGAGAAATCAGTATAAGTCTTTTTTTATTCAGAGATTTTATATTTTTGACAATTTCACATGTGTACTCTATTTACATCATTTCCATCCTTCTGCCTTCCAACTCCTGTTCCCACCATTCTCTCTCAAAGTCATGACCTCCTCTTCTGTACCTATTATTATTACATACATACATACATACATACATACATACATACATACATACATACTAAACACATCTACATACACATATAAAATATACACAACTTAGTGTGTCTACCTAGTGTTGTTCATATGTGTTTAGGGCTGACCTTCAGAGTGAGTAACCCAGGGGGTTCATCACTGAAGAAAGTTGATTTTCCCAGCAGCTAGATTGCCTACAGCTCCTGATCTGGGGTGAGAGCTTGTGAAATTTCCCCATCCACACTGGCATGTCAACTGATGCTGACATTGTATACAGTCTTGTTTAGGTAACCACAGTATTGTGTTTCCATGGGTACAGCACTCCTGTCATGTCTAGAATATACTAACTCACAGTAGGCATCCTTGTTCTCTTTCCACCCCTTCATCTATGATGTTCCTTGTGCCTTAGGTGAGGGGGTTGTATTATATAGATTGGGGCTAGGCACCTCACATTTACTCCAACGACCAGCTATGAATCTCCATAACAGCCTTTGTGCTACCAAAAGAAACTTTAAATGAGGAGTGAGAATTACACACATGACTTATATATATCTTATATTCACGATATGTAAATATATCTGTAGATACATGATTAGAATACAGTTAGAAATTGTATCAATTTAGGAAAATGGTAGAGCAGATTCCTGTCTAGGGTCTATGACTTCTCCAGCCACAAGTTGACAAGCAGCCACAAGTAGGTGTAGTATCAGGCATGAATGTAAGCTGGCAGTAAGAAAATTAAGAGAGCTGGTGGTTATCTCGAAAATAAAAGTGCATCTATTATACCACTGGGGATATCTTACTGGGCCAGTGATAGCTGTGGTTTGCAGGCTTCATGGCTGGGTAGCACTGATTACTTTTTCCCTTGGAAGCTTACATAGCATCTTCTGATACTATGAGCGCCAACCCTCATATAGGAGGCCTTCCAGGTAGTTCTAGCTCAATTTCTCCAAGTCCTGTGTCCAAAACGTATAGTGTTTCAGTGACAGAGTCTTCGTTGTTGTTTTGGTTTATGTAGGACAGTTTCTCTGTGTACCCTGGCTGTTCTGGAACTCACTCTGTAGACTAGGCTAGACTTGAACTCAGATTTGCCTACCTCTACCTTTTGAGTGCTGGAATTCAAGGTGTGGTCCACCACCTACTAGCAACAACAGAGGGGGAAAAAAATCTTGATTTACCTGCCTTATATTATTCAATTCCTCAGTAATAAATCAATGAACTATTTACTTTATTTAAAAATAAGTAACATGTAAAAAAGATCATACAACAAAAGCAGTGAAGTCAAAAAGGACATTGTGTAACAGTGTGCACACTGTGCTGATTTATTAATGAATCATTTCTCTGGTTATTACTAAGTATCCTAGGCCAGTCTCCAACTCCAATCTTCCAGCCTCAGCCTTCCTTGTGGTAGGATTATAACAATGTGTCACCATTAAAGGTCTTATACAAATTTATGAGTTTCCTAATATTTTCACATATCATTTAAGATATTTTGATTACATCTATTCAATTATGCACACTCATCTCCACAGATATACCTATCCCTGATCTAGTCCTTAAGAGCCCCCCCCCACTTTTATTTTAAAAAGAATCATTTTACATACTACAGAAAACAAATTTTGCCTTTCTGAATCTGGCTTATTTTGCTCATAAACATCATTTCCTCTCATTTTCTCAAAAATGACCTGAACCTGTTTTTAATAGTTAAGAAACAGTCGTGTGTGTGAGTGTGTGAGTGTGTGTGTGTGTGTGTGTGTGTGTGTCAGAGAGACAGACAGAGAGGCTCGAGGGCAGGGAGGGAGGGAGGGAAGGAGGGAGGGATATGGGAGAGGGTGGGGGTGTATTTATATATACACCACGTTGTCTTTACTTATTCCCCCACTGAGAGACACCAAAGCTGATGTCAAGCCTTGGCAGTTATGACTAGAAAACAGTAAGCATGGGTACTATAGTGAGCATCTACCATATGCAGCCTTTGATTTCTCTGAGTACATTCCCAGTCAACAATATATAAGGGTTCCTTTTTCCTACAATTCCTATCACCATGTTTTTGTCTTGATAACAGTTATCTTGTATCTACCTTATATGTGCTGGAGTACACAGAGGTAGAAAAAGGCATCTTCTAGATCTGGAGTTCTAGACAACTATGAGCCACTAGGTAGGTCCTGAGAACTGAATCCAGGTCTTCTGCAAGAGCAGTGAGTGCTTTTAACTGCTGAGCCATTGCTCCAGCCCTGAATTCTTCTATACTTTTACTCCAGTTCTTTTTTTTTTTTTTTTTATTATTAACTTGAGTATTTCTTATATACATTTTGAAAGTGTTATTCCCTTACTCCAGTTCTTTATAGTTCTCTCCCAACTAATCTATGCAAGTAAATATTCGTAGCTCACCTTTATAAAATTATTTATGATGATCAACAACAGGATAAGCTCATCCCCAAAATTCTGGTCCTGTGGGTTATACATTCAACTTGTGTTCTCTTCTAACAAACTATATGAGGACATGAAGATGGTGGGTCACACTACTAGCTAAGTGCTTTGATACCAAATGTGTTAAGGTTCCAAGTCCACACTGCTTCTAGATAAGCAAACGAAATCTTATGTTTGGAGCTTACCTGATCAAATGAAAGCCAGCAGAAAAGAGCAGCCTTTTAGCCTTGGGCATCAAGCCATAACCACAAGGAATAGCTTGTCAGTGAGGACTCTGAGACCCAGAACAAGGAACAGCCAGCAGAAGACTGATCTACACTACAGACAGACTCCTGGCCCACCAAAATGTCAATTTAGAAGTGAATTGTTTTAAGTTGTTAAACTCGTGTTTAGTGATTTGCTACACAGTAATAAAAAACTAATCTGGTACGTTGCTCAGTCCCATAGACAAACTGATTTTTCTCAGCCATATGCTAGTACTAGTCACATTACTTAATGAAATAGCTTGAAACCTAACAGAGGGCTCTTGGTAAAGTAGCAACTAGTTGGAGAAGTAGAACCTCCTGAAATTATACTCAGAGTACTCCCACCCTAAGACTTAATGAAGGAATAGGAAGGCCTGGCTCCTTTAAGTGACAGAACAACAGTTAAGACCTATCAATGGAATCTTGAGTCCTCACCACAGTGCAAACGGCTACAGGCAAAGAGGCCAAGGCCTCAAGGTTCAGATGTGCTCTATTACAGAAGTTATACTCAACCTTGAAGCTCAGATCTCAAGGGAACCCATGAGCCTTATAAGCCTCCACATGATTACAATCATAAAGGAGGGAGAAAGAGGAAGGAACTACAAAAGTATAATTATAATGTAAAGAAGTCATAGTCAAGAGTCAATTAACCAAGACAAGGAAAGTATTATGGTCATTTCAGATCAGTGATCAGATCAGATATGAAAACTGTAGAAAGGCAGAGAATAAAAATAAGAATAAGAATTAGTCCAGTTTTAACTGCAGAAATTTATACTAATGCTACAATTTGGGCAAGTGTCCCTCAGAGTTCCTAGTTAAAGGCTTGGTCCTCAGAGAGCTATTATTGGAGAAAGGGACAATGGTGATTATTCTGGCTCAACTTGACACAAGCTGAAGTCATGTGAGAGGAGGGAAATCACAATTGAGAAAATGCCTCCATAAAATTGGGGCATAGGCAGGCATTTCCTTAATTAGTGAGTGATGGGGGAAAGTCCAGCTCATTGTAGGTGATGACATCCCAGGTCCTGGGTTCTGTAAGAAAGCAGGCTGAGCAAGCTATAGGGAGCCAGCCAGTTGGCAGCATTCATCCATGCCCTCTGCATCAGTTCCTACCTTCAGGATCCTGTTGTGATTTAGTTCTTGTATTGACTTCCTTCAATGATAAACAGTCTTGTGGAAGTACAAATCAAAAAACCTTCCCTCCCCACAACTTGCTTTTGGTCATGGTGTTCATTACAGCAAGAGAAACCTTAACTAGGACAGTGATCCTTACTTAACCAAAATAAAGTTTTTCTCCAGGAGTAAATTACTCACCATCAACAGTTCTCTCTACTAATATATCATAAATATAAACCTAGATCTTACACAGTGCTCCAGCATATAATAGAAGACCAAATCTAAGTTATGTATGACAGATTGGAAATGCCAACATCCCAAGAGAGATGGAAGTCCACCATGGTCAGCCCCAAATGCATTCTAGGATTGCCACAAATTGTCTAGTATACTTATCAGTGTTCTGAAATACAGACCAGATCAGAGACACTGGTATTCAAAAGTGATTTTAAAAATTCTGAGCAATAATGGCAGGAAGGGCCTGACAGCAGACAGTGGGAGCAGGAACCTGAACAATCATATTTTCAACCACAAACAGGAAGAAGGAACCAGAAGTGGGATGAAGCCATAAACTCACAAAGCCCACCCCTATTGTAATTCTCCAGCAAGGCTTCGCCTAAAGGTTTCATATTCTCTTCAAACAGTACCACGTGTAAGCCTATGAAGGACGTTTCTCATTCAAACCACCATAATAATTATGCACAATTTCTTCAGAGCTCAAACTTTCCATCCAAAAAGGAAAAGGGGCAGCTCATAAGACTAAGAAGTAAACAACTTACAAGTCTCAGAAAAGTCTTTAAAACTAACAAGATTTATAAGGACGATCCTCAAGATATAGAAGTAGAAAACAGATGCCTAGAGAGGAGACTATCTAATCTACCGAGCCACCTGTAAACCATCCACAGAACAGAGGGTTAGTTTCTATGAATCCCCACTCAGACAGAGGGAGGCTTTTAGTGATACAGCAGCCTTTGACTCATCCGTGGCCTACACCCAACAGTTCACCATGTTAGATTTTGGTAGAAAAATTATTTTGTTCTGTCATCCCTTCCCTATACCATAAAGAAATGATTGTTGGCATCTCCTCAGAAGAGTATGGAACAGAAGCTGTGTATACAGTAAGTAATCTTTTCTTGAAAGGCACAGACTGGACATCTTGAGGAAAATATGAAGGATTGCAGGAACTGATAACCAACAGACATGAAACATGGGCTCAAGCAACACAACTGCAACAGTGAGAACATATACCAACCAAGCATCAGGTAGTCTTAAGAAGAGTACTGCCTCAGTGGTTAAAATAAACTATCTAAGAATAAAGGCTATATGGACCAACCTAACTAAGCATTAAAATAGAACTTTGAAAACTGATCTCAAGTAATTTATATGTGTGCCAAAACAAAACTCATTCTCAATTTTTAATTTTCATACACATATATATTGTACATTAACTATTCCCCCATACTCCCAATCCTTATCTCTTAAAAAACAACAACAAAAACAACAACAATAAGAACAACTAAACTAAAATTAAATCCACTGGCAGGTAGAACAGACATTCAGAAGGATGAGGCAGTTGGATAAAAAATATATGTCATCCTGGGAAACAGAGTGTTTCTCAAAACTAAAAATATAAAACAAAATGCAGCATAAAATATTTATAATGCCCAATATTTAATCACTTTTTAGAAAACATATATCAACCTATAGCTAGAACAACTGAACAATGCAAATGACAGAATCATTCAACAGACTGGAATCAGTGACAGACTAGGCAGATAAAGGCATTAAAGGCTCTATAAAAAAGAATCCAAATGGAGTGATGCAAAATATTGAAGTGAGAACTTCAATTGTACAGTGCTATGCCAGTCTTTGCTCCTATCACCTAAACACACAAGGAGTCCATGCTGATCCCTTCCATGAGCATACTGAGCCACTAGTGTTATCTGGATCTACAGACCTGTGATAGCAAAGAACTTCCTCTCTCTCCTCATTCCTCACTTCCTCACGAGCCCAGGAGAAATCTTCCTGGGTTATTCTCTAACATCCAGGCTGATCTCACATATGTGAGCCAAGCACTCCACCACTGACTGAGCTATATATCTAAAATTCCCAGCCTTTTCTTCCTCCCTTTTCTTCCCTCTCCCCTTACTCCCCACCCAGCTCTGAAAATTTTAAGATAGTGCTGTACTGAGGTGAGGCGCCCAAGCTAATCTCAAGCTCATTCTCTTGCACTGCAAACTTACAACTCTTCTGCTCCAGTTTTCCAAGAAGCTGGGGTTATAGGCCTGTCACACACACTGAAAAGTCAGTCTTAGAGCCTGAGTTTGGTTCCCAACAAGCATTTCAGACAGTGCACAACTGCCTGTAACTCCAGCCTGGGGATCAGTTAAGATCTGAGGGAAACCATACACTCCTGGCATATGCTCACAACACTTATAAAAGAGTTGGCAGAAGGATTGAAGGCCCAGTAGTAGACGGGAACCCCACAGGAAGACCAACACAATCAACAAACCTGGACACCTAGGAACTCTCAGAATGTGCACCACCAACCAAAGAACATACAGTGGCACTAGCTACATATGTAGCAGACAGGCAGGTCAGTCTTCATGGCTGCCCTGTCTGGTCTCAGTGGGAGAGGATGCACCTAATCTGGGAAAGACTTGATGTGCCAGGGTAGGGGATATCTGGGAAATCCCACCATTTCAGGGGAGAAGTGTGAAGGGACTCAAGAACAGAGAGACTTGGAGGGGGAACAGCATTTGGGATGTAAACAAATACATTAATTACCTTAAAAATAAGTAAAAATAAATATTTTAACTAAAAACTAACAAGATTTACAAAGCCCAAATAATTAAAATATCAATAAAAGTCACACCTATCTATGAAGCTATTATAGTAAATCATTATCAACTCTTTCATACTGCATAAAACTGAAAAATTGGGGGGTAGTTAATAGATAGGGATTTTTTAATCAAGCCTCAAAATATTCACAACAAAATGAAAACCAGAAGAACTTGGGAAAGAACCAGTGTATCTTCCTGACTTCCCCACACTCTGCACACCCCTCCACGAAGGAACTCATGCTGTCCTACTATGTGGACCTAGTATCATCCTTGTGCTCCTGGGACCCATGCCCTTGCATCCTCACAAAGGCAAGGCTGCTTTCGGCTACCTTTTCAGTTCATTAATATCCTACCTTGACTTCATTCTGGGCTTGATACTGCTTGGTTGGTTTGGTTTGGTTTTTCAAGACAGAGTTTCTCTGTGTACTCCTGATTGTCCTGGAACCTCTGTCCTCTGTAAACCAAGCTAGGCTCAAATTCAGAGATCCACCTAACTCTGCTTCCCAAGAGCTTTAGATTAAAAGCGTCCTGCCTTGACATTGTTGTTGCTAGCAAATCAATTATATATAGTATCCAACCTTTTATAACTTACTGGTTCACATTATCAGTGGCTGGCTAGCTCTTTCAATTTTTCTAGTACTGCTCACATTACACATCACATGATCTCTGCTTAGCTAATAATCCAGCTCAAATACTGGCACCTTTTGTGCAGGAGCTGTTTTTCATCCTACCCGTAATATTTAACACTTCAATAGAGAACATTTTCAAGAAATATTTACAAAACAGTCAATTTTTCAATGTTTTTCAAAAAATATTTTATCCATGTGTTATGTTACCTTCCTGAGTAAGTGTAAGACTCAAGTTCTGACCATACTAGCCATGAAAAACCACTGTGCTGGTTGGTCAAACCTAGCCATTTCTGAGAAGAGGGAACAAGTGAGAAAATGCCTGTGGGCAAGCCTATTATGCATTTTCTTAATAGTGATTGATGTGCGTGATGCCATCCCTGGGCATGTGGTCCTAGGGTGTACAAGAAAGCAAGATGAGCAAGCCTTGAGAAACAAGCCAGTAAGAATAATTTAGCCATGGTCTCTGCTTCAGTTCCGGACTCCAGACTTCTGGTCTGACTTCCCTGGATGATAAACTACAAATTATAATCGTTTACTCTCCAAGTTGATTTTGGTCATGGTGTTTTATTACAATAGAGACCCTAACTAAGACAGAAATTGGTACAAGGAGTAGGACACTGTTATGTCATGTGTTTTGGAGAGAATTATGGTAGCATTTAGGATCTGGGGCTGGAAAAGCCACTGAACACTCAAAGCTCAATTGGCTGTTCTGTGGAAGCTTGGAAGACTAAAATATTGAAAGCAATGTAGACAATGGAAGCCTGGCTTGAGAAGTTTCAGAATAATCAAGACTCCAGCAGGGCTATTTGTGTAATAAAGTATTAAGAATCTATGAATCTAGTCAGCTAAATTGGCTATGACTAAGAGACTTGAACCACTAAACTGAAACCTTTGCTTTGCTGGCATATTGGATACTGGTTAGTTAGAGCTGAGGAATTAGCAACAATTAAGAAGCCAACATCACTGAGGTATAATCTTCTGGGAAGTGTTTCCTCAAGGTCAGCACACAGAAGCTGTAGTGTAGACAAGAGGTAGCCAAGGTACCTCCCACTGGAAGCTGATCTTGGTAATGTGTAAGAGTCTCCCAGGTGGTACTGGTTTTGAAGTCACGTGGCACTGAAAGAGACCCGGGAGAGACCACTAGAAAAGGTGCAGTTTCAATAGCAGTAAAAAGCCCAGGACTGAAGAAATATAGGAGAGGCTAAAGCTTGGCATTACAGGGCAAGTTACAGTCCCTGAAGAGACCCCCATGAAAGGCTACTGATGAAGGTACAGCCTAGTTACAGTGAATAACTCAGAATTCTGGAGATGCTAGTACCAGGGGACAACCATCGAGGATAGCAGCAGCTGTGGAATGGAGCCAGGCTGAGCCTAAAGGAGGAGCTGTGTGTGCAGTGGACAGCAAAGGCAGAGAAGCATCTGTGCCAGGTTCTCTGGTGCCTAGAAGACCATGAGTTCCAGAAGGCTGACGCTGAGCTTACACTGCTGGACCTCAGGGTTGCTCTGATCAGACTGTTACTGTCCCCTGACTCTTCCCTCTTGGAATAAGAAAGTATGAAACTTATTTTTTATTTTATACAAGTTAAAAAGATAAACTTACAGTTTTAAAAATGAAAGTGGGCTAGAGGATGGCTAAGTGGTTAAGAACACTGGCTGCTCTTCTGGAGGAACTGATTCAACTCCCAGCACCCACAAACAGCTCAAATCCCAGTTCCAGGGGATGTGATGTCTTCATTTGGCCTCCAGAGACCCTAGGCATACACATGGTATACTTACACACACACAGACCCAACACTTATGTACAAAAAATTTTAAATCTAAAAAAAAAAACTTTTTTAAAACGAATGAAAACAGGGTGTAGCAATGCATAATCACTCAAAAACATTTAAAATGAACTAAGGAACAAAGATAAAAGCCAGAAAGGAAAAGTATAATACAAAGAGATCATTAACTGCATATTAAAGACAACATAATTATTACAAAGGGGTGCATAAATATTAAAGTTATAAATTATAAACTGGAAGACAACATAATACTTTAAAATAAGTTATGATATTCAATTGACCACAAAAATATATATACTGCTTTTCTCTCCATTCCTATTCTATTTCTTTACCAAAGCAGGGTTTGGTCTGTTTAAGAGTGAGATTACCAATTATTGGAAGCACACAGTGAGGCACTGTCCTTTGGGTGTGTTCCTTAAACTTGAACAACAAAGTCAAACTTCTATTTGAAGATTTTTTTTTTAAATGACAGCATAGGGAACATCCAAGTTAACAACTGTGCATAATGCTTTGAATCAACCTAATAAAATATCATACACAAAAATAGCAAACCCTTGCTGTCATTATGGGGTTCTATTAACAATAATATTCTACTGTGAGGAAACAATACTTAGACAGGGAAAGAGAATCCCAAAATATCAATTTGCCATTGACCATATTCTCTTATTTAAGCATCTCAGCAACTAGCTGGGTAATCAGTCAAAACCATCAAGAATAGCATTCGTTAAATGTCCATGCTTATCAAAACGACCCTGAGATTCCACATCATACCAGTCAGAATGGCTAACATCAAAAACTCAGGTGACAACAGATGCTGGCAAGGATGTGGAGAAAGAGGAACACTCCTCCATTGTTGATGGAATTGCAAGCTGGTACAACCACTCTGGAAATCAGTCTGGTTCCACGGAAAATTGGACATAGGACTACCTGAGGACCCAGCTATAGCACTCCTGGGCATATACCCAAAAGATGCTCCAATATATAACAAGGACACATGCTCCACTATGTTCATAGCAGCCTTGTTTATAATAGCCAGAAGCTGGAAAAACCCAGATATCCATCCACAGAGGAATGAATACAGAAAATGTGGTACATTGACACAACAGAGTACTACCAAGTTATTACAAACAGTGACTTCGTGAAATTCATAAGCATATGGATGGAACTAGAAAATATCATCCTGAGTGAGGTAGCCTAGTCACAAAAGAACACACACACATGGTATGCACTCACTGACAAGTGGATATTAGCCCAAAAGCTTAGAATACCCAAGATACAATTTACAGAACACATGAAGCTCAAGAAGAAGGAAGAGCAAAGTGTGGATGCTTCAGTCCTTCTTAAAGAGGGAACAAAATACTCACGGGAGGAAATAAGGAGACAAAGTGTGGAGCAGAGACTGAAGGAAAGGACATCCAGAGACTGCCCCACTTGGGAATCCATCCCATATGCAGCCACCAAACCCAGACACTATTGCGGATGCCAAGAAGTGCATGCTGACAGGAGCCTGATATAGCTGTCTCCAGAGAGGCTCAGCCAGAGCCTGAAAAATACAGAGGCAGATGCTTGCAGCTGACCATTGACCTGAGAATGGGGTCCCCAGTGGAGGAGTTAGAGAAAGGACTGAAGGAGCTGAAGGGCTTTGCAATCCCATAGGAAGAACTACGATATCAGCCAACCAGATCCACCCCAGAGCTCCCAGGGACTAAACCACACTAGAGTACCCATGGAGGGACCCATGGCTCCAGCCACATATGTAACAGAGAATGGCCTTGTCAGGCATCAATGGGAGGAGAAGCCCTTGGTCCCCACTCCCCAGTGCAGGGGAATGCCAGGGCAGGGAGGCAGACGGGAGTGAGTGAGTGGGTGGGTGGGCAAGCACCCTTGTAGAAGCAGGAGGAGGGGGATGGGATGGGGGTTTACAGAGGGGAAACCGGGAAAGGGGATAACATTTGAAATGTAAATAAAGTATCCAATAAAAGAAAAGAAAAAGGAAAAGAAGTCCATGCTTATACACCTTTCGATCTACTGACACGTCTAAGCATAATATGACTATATTTATTTTCAATGTTTAATTTTTAAGTACACTTTCAAGCTTAATCATTTTAAGTTGATAGCTGTCAAATACAGACAAATAGATGATCCACATTTAACTACTGTTGTTATGTCAAAAACTGTGATGGAGTTATGCTAAATGAACAAAGTTATCTCAGAAAAACTACACACCATATGATAATCTCAAAATAACAACTCTATAGAACAGATCAGTTCTCAGTGCCAGAGATCACAGAGTGTGATGGAAGTCACTACAGAGGGCATCACCAAGTAGATCACTCTGATGGTGATGGTTACGTGAGGTGACATTACAACAGAAAGGACAGAACTGTGCACAGAAACTATAATGTAAGTCTGATATTATACCAGTTAAGTAAAATAGCCATTAGAAGCATCTGATAAAAGAGAACGTACCGCTATTATTTTGTTGGCAACTTTCTGAGTCTATCACCACTTTCAAAACTAAAAGGTTTTAAAAAATGCTTCATGCATATCTAATTCATTTGCCATTTCAAAGACTCCTTAGATAGAAAATTCCTGAATGCAACTTGTGTAAGAAAGAACAACAAATTCTATTCTGGACTCATGCTCAAAAACATATTCTTAACCTTTCATCAAGATTGGAAGAAAAGGGCTGGTGATATGGCTCAGCGGTTAAGAGCATCAACTGTTCTTTCAAAGGTCCTGATTTCAATTTCCAGCAAACACATGGTGGCTCACAATCATCTGTAATGATGCCCTCTTCTGGTGTGTCTGAAGACAGCGACAGTGTACTCATATAAATAAATAAATCTCTTTTAAAAAAAGATTGGAAAAAAGAACTCTGAAAGTGTAATGCACTATGTTCACTATGTTCAGTTCCTTTATGTAATTTCCTTTTTGGTTTACTGAAAAAGTACAATTACATCAGATAAATAGTAACATGGCCACACATCTTAGCCTTAATTATATTGCCTTTCCGAGAGTTATGAAGGAAAGCTAGATGCCTCCATGAATCTACATAAAAGTTAGGAATGCTAAACATTAAAGTGTGAAGAGATCTTTGGACTGTTTGTGTTCATGCATGTGATATCAGTGGATTAATGTGTGCAAGTACACATGCAAATGTGTCTGGAGGCCAGAATTTGACATCGGGTCTCTTCTTCTTCAATCCTTTATTTACTGACACAGATACTCTTACTTGAACCAAGCGCCTAACATTGAGCTAGTATAGCATTGAGCTTGTCTGGGAATCCCTGCCTTTGCCTTTAATCACAGAGATTACAGGACATCACAGTCAGCTGACAGCTATGTGTATGACGGAAATCAGATTTTATGTTTGCAGAGATATAAAAAGTAAAATCTTTGTGTCTGCCCTTGAGTAAAGTGTCTCAGAAAAGCCTCTGCTACATTTGGGTTAATAAGTAGAAGCTGAGAAATTGTTCTGAGACTGTTTGAACCTTAAAGAAATGTACTAGCCCTGGAAAGTACTCACTTAGTGCTACATGAGAGCTTGCACACAGACCTTTACCCTAAGACACTCCTGGCAAACCTGGAGGGCTTCTGATTATGGCTTGCCATGGTCGAAGGAGACTAAGATTTGTGTGGGTTGTCGGCTCTCTCAGGCAGCAAGGGCAAGATAACTTTGGTAGTTAGAACCTTTTCCAACCCCAATTAATTTTGTCTAATAATAGAATAAAAGTAACTGGAGTGAGCTAGTCAGGCTCAGTCTTTTGTCAATAAGGCTAAACCCCTCTGCTCCTGCAGGAAATGAGGGCTTAGCATCTCAGTAAGCCTCTCTCTCTAAAGTGGCACCTATGACCAACATCAACCATTGTGTGTCCTCACACTTGCAAAACAAGCTCTTGTGTGTGTGTGTGTGTGTGTGTGTGTGTGTGTGTGTGTATAGAGAAAAAGATACATATACATAAATATATAAATATAGTTATATAGTTATATAATATAAAATATACACTTTTTATATATTTATACAAATATTTATGTAAATTATAAATATATTTATACATACTTTATAGGTTTCTATATAATGTAAATACACAATATAAATATCATATATAACATGTTATATATTACATATAATCTATATATTAACACAAATTTATAAATATATAAGTATATAAACATGTTTATTTTCTTATATATGTATGTGAAAACCAAACAAATAATTGGCATGCAACAGGCACTACATTAAAAACTGATGGCTACAAGGAATTAAGCCTGACATGTTAATATCTACAATAAAGTAATCAAGGATCAATGTTTATTGTATACATATTAGAAGATTCCATACTTTGCTGGACAGTAGTGGCACAGTTTTAATCAAAGCATTCAGCGAGCAGATCTCTGTTGGTTCAAGGCTAGCCTGGTCTACAGAGTAAGTTTCAGGACAGCCAGAGCTACACAAAGAAACTATTCTCAAGAAAACAAAACAAAACAACAACAAAAATAATTTTTCATACTTCAAAAATATCTTTAATTAATTAAAAATATCTTAAAAGGCCCAAATACTAGTATCATACTGAATAAATACATAAAATTATAAAATCATATGTACTCTAAGACATGAATAAGACATGAATGGAGCTTTACTTTGTGTGTTTTGTGTGTGTGTGTGTGTGTGTGTGTGTGTGTGTGTGTGTGTATTTGACTATTCAGAGACATTATACTCTTAAGCTGGTTTTGGATCAAAATACTAAAACTCGAATTTGACAGTTATTCAGTTGTGATTACTAAGGGGGAAAAACAACTCCATTAAGTAAAGGGGGATGATTCTCTGTTTTTGGTTTGCTTTTTCTGCATCAAAGCCACTCTAAACCAACTCCTTGAACACACTAGGAATCCACTCTCTCACTAAGCTAAACTCCCATCCCTTCCTCTCTTTTTTTCAAAAAGTGCCTCAAAATATGTAAACTCCAAAAAGCAAACCTTAAAGCCTTTGTCTTGGAGTGTGGAGTTGACTGAGCAGGGAAAAGTCATTACCAGCAAAGCCTGACAACCTGACTTTAAGTCCCTCGAGCTCACATAAAAGCCAAACTCAGTAGAGTATGTCTGTGATCTCAACTTTCCCACAGGACGGTAGGAGGTAGAGGCAGGAGAATTTCCCTGCAGAAGCATGCAGGCCAGCCAGGCTGGAGTATACAGAGTGGCAAATAAGAGAGGCCCTGCTGCAAACAATGCTGAAGTTCAGGACTGACACTGAGATTGTCCCCCAACCTCTATACACATGCATGGCACATGCATACCCTTGAACAAGAACACACTGACTCACATCATATACACACAAAAACAAATCTTTAATGTTTCTTAAAGTTTGTCTAACTGTCAGTATTTCAGATATTAAAAAAAATCACTTATTTTTTCACCTCTCCAATCTACTTACAAAAGACAAGAGACAGCTGTCACTAATTGCTGCACAAAAAGAAATATTTAAACAACAAAAGGATGGGAACTACCAAACCACTTTGTAAGTCCCCTTAGCTCAGTCCCATCTAGCAGCACACCATGAACAGCAGCAAACCTAGCATCTTCAACAGTGATTGCCAACAGTCCTCAACACTTGGTCTCCTATCTACTGGCACTCAAACCATGTTTAAAGCAAAAGGAAATCACAAGAAGGTAATACCTTTTCATGTGTAAAACTCCATAATCAATCACTGCCTTACAGTAAGGACTGTTAATAATAAGTTACAAGTAAGATTGTTATAAAAAGTCCATTATTCGGCAAATATTTAACATGGTCAGCACCCTCTCCTCCAAAGGGAAGAAAGAACAGTCAGACAATACAAACATTTCAGACTCTTTTTTATGCTGGTACTGTGAAGACCCAAGAGTACTCTTCCAAACGGTTCATAAACAAGAGTAGCTTACAAGGAACCATCTACAAACATTTTACTGTGATTACTTATTTCATCATTTCCTGATACACTTGTAATTACTTTTTTAAAACATTATAGTCACAGGCCAGCATTGTTTCTCTTGCTTCTGGTGTGCAAACATGAACATTTCTCTTAATTACAGCTGTGGTACATATAACACCAATAGCTCAACTAAACTTTCATCTCTCCAGCAGCACAAAAAGAGTCGCAGAAAATGATAACTATGTATCACTCCACTGCTTCCCTGCATAGTTAACAAGTAACAGTGCATGTCCTTAATCCCAGCACTCAGGAAGCGGAGGCCAGCCAGGCATGGTCAGTTAACAGTGAGACCCTTTCTAAAAATAAGAGGAAAAAAAAAGAAGAAGAAGAAACAAACAACAGTCAACTCTTGATCAAGAGTGTTGGCAGGAGCTGGGATAGAGTTCAGCTGATAAAACACTTGTCTAACTATACCACATAATGCCAACAAGGTGGCACAAGCCTGCCATGCTAGCACACCAGAGGTGAAGGCAAAAGGATCTGATTTCAGGTCATCCTCACCTACATGGGAGTTCAAGGCCAGCCTGGGAATATGAAACCCTGTCTTTAAAAAAAGAGAGCGAGAGAGACTCCTGAATAAAAATATTGAAAAATTGCATAACTGGATCTCAAGTTTCTTGCACTTACAAATAACCTCAGTGAAGACACAACCACATAGCATCTCTTCGACAGTCACAATAAATGTTATATTGTAAATTATAAGAAATAACCTTCCTAAGACACGATCTAATTGCTATTCTCCTTAACCAAAAATTTTTATAGAGACAGGAACACAAAGAAAAAAAAAAAAACAAAGACAAAAAAAAACAACAAACAAAAAACATGTCAACCCCACCTGGATATCTGTTTTCAACCATTTGGAGTCAAGTCGAGACTGGGCAGCCAAACAGAAAGACTCAGAAGGCATGTTTCCTCTCGGTGGTCAGGCCTGCAAGTCAAATAGAAACGCTGATGTCCTAAAGCTTTTTTAAACTGCTATTTAAACCATTCTTGCTCTTTAACGCAGGAGAGACAGACAACATAAAACAGGGAAGGAGAGCTGGGGGAGGGGACAAGAGGATGAGGGATGAGAGGGAAAGCTGGACCCAGCATGGGAGAAGGGAGGGAAATACCACTTCCAATAGAGGTAGAGTCTCTGGGATTTCGGAATACGTTGGCCAGACTTACAGTGGTCACTGGCGACCATGGCACAATGTCATCCCACTCCCTTAAATCCAAAGGGACACACACATACACACGACAGAAAAACTCACTATCGCAAGGACAAATGACACCCGTGTGCATCAGCCGCTAGACCTACAGCAGTCAGGCGGAGTGTGGTAAATAAACAAAAGTCATGTCTGCAGATAAATCTACAATAATCGCCTAAATACTAAAAAGGTAGCCGAGACTGCGCGGCCTCCAAAGCGCACAGGCCCTAGTTTCTCCGCGCCAACGCCCGCCTTCCGCCCGCCGCTCTCCGGGCCCCGCTCTCCCGGACCTGGCGCCGCCCGTCTTCGGCCCCTACGCCCTCCTTCGGCCCAGCTCGGCCAGACCTGGCGCCGCCCGCTCCGCCAGCCGGCTGAGGGAACACTCCCTGCAGGAGCCGGCCGGCGCTCGCGATCCAGTCTGTGGCCTGAAGCGCAGACTGACGCATGACGGCGCCCGCCCAATAGCGCGAGGTTGAGAGACGGCTCCAGCCAATGAACGAGCAGCGCCGCACGTCCATCCCAACTTCCGCTTCCTTCAACGCGACTCATCTTCCTTCTTGAGGCTCACCCGCTCCGCCAGAGCCTACAGCAGACCCGGGGAGGCGGGACTTGTGCGCACGCACGCTTGCTTGCCTATTCTCAACCATTCTTAGACTCTGTTGCTTCCAGAGACCCGAAGTTGCTAAGGTATTTCCAGCGCGACGAGGCTCCCTGTGCTTTAACGACAGCGTCCTTTTTGGCCTTTGAGTTAGTGGGGAATAACACGAAATTTAAGACAAAGCAATTGAGCCGGCCCTGATGATGCATGTCTTTAATCCTGGCATTAAGCAGGCAGAAGCAGGTGGATTCTGAGTTAAGAGATTGTCTCGGGGGGTTGGGTATTTAGCTCAGTGGTAGAGCACTTGCCTAGCAAGCGCAAGGCCCTGGGTTCGGTCCCCAACTCCGAAAAAAAGAAAAGAGAGAGAGAGAGAGAGAGAGAGAGAGAGAGAGAGAGAGAGAGATTGTCTCGGGGTAAAAAATGTAAGAAAGAGAAATTAAAATCACACAGAATATGTTCTCTGATCATCATGGAATTAAACTATAAATAAAACATAACACAATCTCCAAGCACTTTAGAAATTAGACTTTTCCATAGAGGTCAAAGGACTTAGAACATTTTTAATAGGAACTGCAGGTGTTAACGTTGTCTTAAATATGATAGTTCATTTTTCCCACTTGTAAAAAGGCAGCAATGAGGGATATTCCACAGTGGTATGCTGGCTCAATCGCAACGTTAAAATGCCCGTCTTTTGTCATCCTTGGTATGTATCTTCAAATTCACTCCAAAGGTCAAGGGATTTACCATAGCTCTAGACATCACATCTCTGTTTCAAGCAGCAGAAAGCAGTATAAAAGGTCTATAATCTTTTATCACACTTCTGAAAGACTCCGTGACTCTAATTTAGTTCTGCTTCGCCTCAAAAGTATCTGAACAAGGTTTCAAATTCAACCACATCCAAAGTACAGGTAAGTTGGACAGGGCTTTGAATGTGATACAAGACAGCTTCATTACCAGTGGAAGGTAACACCTGAGGAGGCTTCTCTGGTCCTCAGGCTCCCCTCTCATGCAGATCTGTGTCTGCGTGCTGTAAAAATGATGTCCTTCTTCTCAACACCTCATGGTACCTTCTGCAAAACTGACCATATAATCGGTCACAAAACAGACCTCAACAGATATAAGAAGATTGAAATAATCCCATGCATCTTGTCAGATCACCATGGCCTAAGGTTGGTATTCAATAACAACGAAAAGGACAGAAAGTTCACAAATACATAGAAGTTTAACAGTGCTGTACTCAATGATAACTTGGTCCAGGAAGAAATAAAGAAATTAAAGACTTTTTAGAATTTAATGAAAATGAAGGTACAACATACACCATACAACTTATGGAACACAATGAAATCAGTGCTAAAAGGAAAACTCATAGCTCTGAGTGCCTTCAAAAAGAAACTGGAGAGAGCATACATTAGCAGCTTGACAGCACACCTAAAAGCTCTAGAACAAAAAGAAGCAAATACACCCAAGAGGAGTGGACAGCAGGAAATATTCAAACTTATGGGTGAAATCAACCAAATAGAAACAAAATGAACTATACAAAGAAAATAAATATCAACAAAACCAGAAGCTGGTTCTTTGAGAAAAACAAGATAGATAAACTCTTAATCAGACCAACCAGAGGGCAAAGAGAGAATATCCAAATTAACAAAATCAGAAGTGAAAAAGGAGACATAACAACAGAAACAGGAAATTCAAAAAACCATCAGATCTTCTACAAAAGCCTATGCTCAACAAAACTAAAAAAGAAAATCCGGATAAAATGGACAATTTTCTAGACAGATATCAGGTACCAAAGTTAAGTCAGGATCAGATAAACCATCTAAACAGTGCCATAAACCCTAAAGAAATAGAAGCAGTCATTAAAACCCTTTCAACTCCCTCCCCCTAAAAAAGCCCAGGACCAGATGGTTTTTAGTTCATACTCAATCAGACCTTTAAAGAAGATCTAATACCAATACTCTTCAAAGTATTCCACAAAATAGAAACAGAAGGAACACTACCCAATTCATTCTATGAAGCCACAATTATGCTTATACCTAAACCACACAAGGACCCTACAAAGAAAGAGAATTTCAGACCAATTTCCCCAATTAATATTGATGTAAAAATACTCCATAAAATTCCCACAAACTGAATCCAAGAACACACCAAAATGATCATTCACCATTATCAAGTAGGCTTCATCCCAGGGATGCAGGGATGGTTCAATATAGGGAAATCCATCAACGTAATCCACTATATAAAAAACTCAAAAAAAAAAATCACATGATCATATCATTAGATGCTGAAAAAGCATTTGACAAAATTCAACACCGCTTCATGGTAAATCTTGGAAAGATTGGGAATTCAAGGCCCATACCTAAACATAGGAAAAGCAATATACAGCAAACCAGTAGCCAACATCAAACTAAATGGAGAGAAACTTGAAGCAACCCCACTAAAATCAGGGACTAGACAAGGCTGCCCACTACCTACCTACTCAATATAGTTCTGTATGTTGATGTCATTATGCAGGTGAAGGCAGAGAAGATAAACCAAGGCCTGTCATTGGATGAGAAGGAAGGGAGGTGGGAACAGAGGTTTTAGAAGGGAGGAAAAGGAGAAAAGGAGCCAGAGCGAGGAAGAAGAGCTGGGAGAACACGGTCGCAGATGTTAGGATTCTTGTAACTTGTCTGCACATAGTTACAGGTTGTTATGACTAGTTTTAAGGGATGAGTGTGTACAGGAGTTTGTGCTATCTAGATGGGTATATTATATCTTATCAACTGGATCAGAGGTTATCGTGTGGTGTGTTCTTTCACGTGGTGACTTAATTGAGTTCAAGAGAAGGTGTGGTGGCAGGGCACACCAAGCCTGCCATGGAATTGGGATGTGTATGCCTGGCGTGGTAACAACCCACCAAGGGAACTGTGAATGAAAGCAAAACAGTGTGGAAAGGTGCCATGCTGGAATGGCTTCCAGACTGTCCAGACTGCCCGGGTCAGAGAGAGCCAGGGAGAAAAGCATGGATTGGTATGTGAGAGAACCAAGCCACTTTTTTTTTTTAATTACAACATAGTTCTTGAAGTCCAAGCCAGAACAATTAGACAATAAAAGGAGGTCAAAGGGATACAAATTGGAAAGGAAGAAGTCAAAATATCACTGTTTGCAAATGATATGATAGTATACTTAAATGGCCCCAAAAATTCTACCAGAGAACTATTAAACCTGATAAACAACTATAGCAAAGTGGCTAGATATAAAATTAACTCAAATAAATCAATAGCCTTCCTCTACTCAAAGAATAAACAGAATGAGAAAGAAATTAAGGAAATGACACCCTTCCCAATAGTCACAAATAACATAAAATACCTCAGTGTGATGGTAACCAAGCAAATGAAAGATTTGTATGGCAAGAAATTCAAGTCCCTGAAAAAAGAAACCTAAGAAGATCTCAGAAGTTGGAAAAATAGCCCATGGTCATGGATTGGCAGGATTAATATAATAAAAATGGCCATCTTCCTGAAAGCAATCTGCAGATTCAATGCAATCCTCATCAAAATTCCAAATCAGTTCTTTACAGAGTTAGAAAGAGCAATTTGCAAATTCATTTGGAATAACCAAAAACTCAGGATAGCGAAAACTATTCTCAACAATAAAAGAACGTCTGGGGAAATCACCATCCCTGACCTCAAGCTGTATTTCAGAGCAATTGTGTTAAAAACTGCATGGAATTAGTACAGAAACAGGCAGATAGATCAATGGAATAGAACTGAAGATGCAGAAATGAATCCACACACCTACACCTATGATCACTTGATCTTTGACAAAGGAACCGAAACTACAGTGGAAAAAAGACAGCATTTTCAACAAATGGTGCTGGTTCAACTGGCAGTCAGTTTGTAGAAGAATGCACATTGATCCATACTTAATCACCTTGTACAAAGCTCAAGTCCAAGTGGCTCAAGGATCTCCCCTTAAAACCAGATGCACTGAAACTAATAGAAGAAAAAGTGGGGAAGAGCCTTGAACACATGGACACAGGGGAAATTTTTCTGAACAGAACACCAATGGCTTATGCTCTAAGATCAAAAATTAACAAATGGGACATCATAAAATTGCAAAGCTTCTGTAAGGCAAAGGACACTGTCAATAGGACAAAACAGCAACCAACAGATTGGGGAAAGATCTTTACCAATTCCTATACCCGATAGAGGGCTAATATCCAATATATCCAAAGAACTCAAAAAGGTAGCCTCCAGAAAATTAAATAGCACTATTAAAAAAATGGAGGAGGTAGAAGATGGGAGGCACTTGGGAGGGGAGAAAGGGGGGCAAGATCAAGTATGGGAGGAGACAGGAATGATATACAGAGGGTCAGGAAATTGAACAAAGGTGTGTAGCAATGGGGGATGGAGAACTTGGGGTAGCCACCAGCAAGTCCCAGATGCCAGAAAAGCAAGAGGCTCCCAAGACCCAACAGGGATGAGATTAACTGAAATGCCCAACAAAGGGGAAGGAGATCCTGCAGAGACCATATCCAGAGGTTAGGCAAGGCCCCCGGTTGGAGAATGGGACCACCCGTTCATCTCCAAATTCTTAACCCAGAAGGGCTCCTGTGTAAAGGAAATATGGGTACAAAGTGTGGAGCAGAGACTGCCCCACCTGGAGATCCATCCTATATACAAACTCCAAACCCAAACACCATTGCAGATGCCAAGAAGTGCTTGCTGACAGGTGCCTGTTATAGCTGTCTCCTGAGAGGCTCTGCCAGAGCCTGACAAATACAGAGACAGAGGCTCTCAGCCAACCATTGGACTGAAAACCCTGAGACCCCAATGGGTTAGAGAACGGACTAAAGGAGCTGAAGGGGTTTGCATCCCAATAGGAAGAACAACAATATCAACCAATCAGAGCTCCCAGGGACTAAACCAACTAAAGAGTATATTCATGGAGAGACTCTTGGCTCCAGCCCCGTATGTAGCAGAGGATGACATTGTCTGGCATCAATAGGAGGAGAAGGCTCAATTTCCCCACTGTAGGTGAATGCCAGTGTGGAGAGGTGGGAGTGGGTGGGTAGAAGGAGGAGCACCCTCATAAAAGCAGGGGGAAGGGGAATGGGAGAAGTGGGTTCCAGAGGAGAAACCCGGAAAGGGGATAACATTTGAAATGTAAATAAAATATCCAATAAAAAAAGAATATGATAATTATTCATTAATAGTTTAATATACAGGCCTGAAGAGATGACCTGGACATTGAGAACAGTTGTGACTTTTACAGAGGACCTGGTTTTGCTTTGTGGTAGAGTAATCTTTGTGTCACACAAAAGAACACATGGATAAAACAAGAGTAGCTCAGCAAGGTGATTTTTTTTTTCCAAAAAGGGTTCTTGAAAACCCAAACCAGGCTAGTGAACATACACATCCAAAATGGTCTCTGTTACAGCTTATCCCTAAATGCAGGAGATGACTGTATCTCATCCCATCCGTATGAGCCTGACTTCACAACCACATGATTGGTTAATCAGTGCAAAGAGAAAGCTTCAGGGAGTATGGCTTCTTGTCACATTAGCTATCTTTGAGGTTAGCCAGCATGTGCTGATTTTGTATGTACTTTAACAGTAAATTATTGTTACGTGATGGGTCAGGCATGGCTTAAGGTGAGCCCACCTTCCTGGGATCCCGAGACTAATTGACTTGTCCCAACTGGAACGCAATGTTTTCACCCTGGCCAAAGATTCTCTTTTCCCGAAAGGAGTCGTCTTCTCTTAATGGAGCTTTACTGCTGTTTTACTATTCTCCTTCTGAAGAGATAGAGTTAGTTATTTAGGAGGCAGATCAGAGGTCACATGCCTGCACAGGCGCATGCATGGGGACGCGCGCGCACACACACACGCGCGCGCACACACACACACACACACACACACACACACACCACTTTTTAGGCTTTTCTGGTTTCTAGCCAAGATCAAACTGCCAAGAGACCCAAGGATGGTTTGTGCTTTCTAGCAAGAGAGAAATGTGAGTGTTTCAGTTTTGTATTATTTTTACCCTAGACTGCCTATCCAATTTTTTAAACCTTTTTTTAATTACCCACCCTCCCTCTGAAGAAGTGACACTGCCATGATGAAATTGGAGTAATTTATCTTAACTACTTTAACCAGAATGGGACTCAGACTTGGCAGTCAGGGTACACCTCCACTGGGTCTACCTAAAGGATCCCAAAACTGTATTGGTGGTTTCATTTGTATGATTGTAGCTGTCTTTTGCTATTTCATGGCTTCTTTTTTCTTCCACCCTTTCAACACCCTAACTGTAGATAAGAGAGAAAAAAGGATAGAGAGGAAAGGAAAGAGATCCCTGAATAAAGTCAGGGGTTGGAAATTGGGTAACGTTATCATTAGACTTCATCCTGCTGGTTATGGGCATCAAGTTCCTTGGGGCAAGTTTGATTTTCTCCATCAGGATACCTATTTTTTTTTCTAGTTGCTGTTTCTTCTTTGCACATTATTACTTAACAAACAGAAACCAACTACAGCCCACAACCACCACCTGCCTTTCCAGGCCCTACCATTTAGACACCCTCTGAAAAGTCCCCAGAATTCCAAACATCACACAACCTCAGAAAGTATCTGCAGCTGTCAAAAATCATGCCTCTGCTAGAGCACGAGGCAAATCATAGTCAATTACTGTGCACAATCTGAAGCAGCCCCATACTCCACACCTGGGACTAAAACAAAAACATTTATTATAATATTTCGGTGTTTTTTTATTTTTAAGAAACCAAAATTCCAGAATTGTCACTACATGTAGGAGACAGGTGTAGAGAGGAACAGGAGTCCTTCTCTGGTCCCTGGAAATTGATGTGAGGAAGAAGTAAAGGCAAAAGGAAAAGCATTTTAAGTCCTTGGCAAGGGACCAGGAGAAGCAAGAAGACAGGATATTTTTTTTAATGTCCAAGTCAAATTCCATTACATTCTCTCTTGATGGTATGTCAAGAGCATCCATGTATCGGGTTGTCCTCATGATCCAGGATCGGCTTTCAGGTAGTTTGGGGTAGCTTGAGTCAGCATGAGATCCCCACCCCAATGGCTTCTAAATAGGGGGAAGAAAGAAACTTAGCCATCTTTTTATGTTAAAGCAAGAGTGACTGTAGATAGGTGCGGCAGCATCCAGTATTAAAGTGTTGAAAGCATTGTTCCTGGGCAACAGTTTTCTTATCAAGAAGAAATCACTAGTGAGAAATAGAGGTTTAAAAAACATCTCATAAATTAAAGACCGTCTGTGGAGTATAATCCTGTGCAAGCTAGTTCAGTTGTACATTTTCAGTTTCATGATTGATGTGGGACCACCCAGCCCACTAAGGCTTGTACCATACTGGGAAAGGGGATAACACTTAAAATGTAAATTAAAAAATTCAGTGAAAGGAAGGAAGGAAGGAAGAAAGGGAGGGAGGGAGGGAGGGAGGGAGGGAGGGAGGGAGGGAGGAAGGAAGGAAGGAAGCTGAGTAAGCCACGGGGAGCAAACCAGTAAGTAGCATGCCTCTGTCATCTCTGCTTCAGTTCCTGCCTCCAGGTTCCAGCCTTGGGTTCCTGCCCTGCTTCTCTACATGATGGACTATAAGCTACAAAGCTTTTGGTCATAGAGTTTATCACAATAGAAAGCAAAGTTGAACTGTTGAGGAAACACATCAATCACTATAGTCTTTGGCTACACTTTCCTGTATAAAACTATTCCTGTCTAAACCACTCAAGTTGGCAAAATACATCTCATTATTATTATTATTATTATTATTATTATTTATTATTATTATTATTATTTACTATTAAGTCCATTTGAGGATCTTGTCCTCAGTGATCACTTGGGCTTGAAATGAATCTCTGGCCTTTCTTTTACCAGTTGTCCTGTCTATGTGAGGAGAAGTCAAAGGCCTTGCTTGACCTGGCTGTGGCTGCTCCAGGAAGCAGCCAGCAATATTTTGCTCTGTGTTATCCTTTGTTATAGACTGGACACTAGTTAAGAGTTCACTCGTGGGCCCTCCTGGTGTCCTTGCGCAAAAGAACAGGTGATTCCCCCACAGTTACAGGCCATTTTGAGAAATGCCCCACAGTTCCCTGGGACCTAGTTGCCTTTGGAGGGCAAGGAGAAACTATTCACCCTTATTAATCCCTCTGATGACATTAGTATTGGCCTCTAAATATAGTTATTGAATTCCCAGAAGATCAGTTATTACACCAGTCTGGTACTTTTTTAAGATTTTATTTGAATTGTGTGTATGTCTGTGTGTCTGTGAGTTACTGTGTGTTCGTCAATACAAATGCATGAAGCAGCCAGAAGCATTAGATCTCCCCAGAGTTGGAGCCACAGGCAGTCATGAGTTGCCTGGATAGGAGCTGGGCACTGAACCATAGCACATGCTCATGACTGCTGAGCCATCTCTCCAGCCACCAGGTCCAGGACTTTTAACTTTGTGTAATATTATATTAAGCTAGGGTAAAAACAAAAAAAAGAACACTTTTAAATAAACTTTGATTAGATCTATACTTAAGCAGAGGTCTCACATGAATATATTGAACTTTGAACTTAGAAATTTTAGTATGACATACAAATTCTCAGTTTTTACATACCTTTATGTGACTTGCTATTTTCAGTTCCGGGAAGAAAAAAAATCATTCAGTCATCTTAATCTTTATCAATAGTCAGCGAGCCCAGCAGTGGCAATCTTTTCTAAGCAGACACAGATGTTCTCGTGGATATGCCAATCTTTTATAAGCAGATACAGATGTTCCTAGGCACTTGGTAGTTATTTGGCTTGCATGGTAGTGTTGTACAATACTACCTTAACAAAAGAGAGCTGAATCCAAACTACACAGTAGGGTAATGCAGTAAGTTCATAGCTGTGTGCACACTGTTCAACTGTGGAGCTTTGGTAAGGTCCCAAGTAAACCTCCCAGAAAACACAAGGCAGGAAAAGTAACTCCCTTTGTTCTTTGTACAGTCCAGAAAATTATCTCCTATAACCAGTCTTTTGGTTTTGGATGAGTACAGGTAGCCAATGGAGAAGAGCTGAATCACACAGTAAAACACCATGCCATTGACGTGTACAGCATCCAGCAGAGCTCAGATAAGAACGCCCTGGTAAAACTATGATGCTGGCTGGAGTCAAAGAACTCGCAGAAGGATAGCATCCACTGGTTCTTTTCCCCTAGTCTGTCCACGTCACTGTAGCTGGAAAGTAAAAGCAAAATCAACAGGCCCTGTGGGGCAGACACAGACACAGAGCAAAGGAGTCTCAGGGAGGGAAAGAAAATTCTATCCCAGTTAGAGGAAAACAGGCTTGGAGACATTGGGCAAAAAGTTCAGGCGTTAAGACGCAGCATAGCCCTCATTCCCAGGATTCCAATCAAGAAGGCTGATTTTTTTTCTTTAGTTCCTGCTCTTTAACTACTGGCTGTCTCAGCTGGGATGTAAACTCTTCCAAGTTTTCCCCTGGGCTGCTGAAAAGTCATATCAGCCTTCTAAGTCAGCCATTTCTTTCAGCTCTCTTTGGTAACTGGATACTGTTGGGGGCACAGGGCTCAGAAAGCTCCCGAGTCTCTTCTCTAGAAATCAGTAGATAAATATATGTCAATTTTTATTTAAAATTTATATATATATATATATATATATATATATATATATATCACCCTGCCTCCTTACTGTGATATAAAAATATTTTGTCTTTATCACTTGGCAATAGAGGTCACGTTGGATTCTCAATTGGGCTTCCTATTTCCATGATCTCATTAGGAATCCAGGGAGGTAAAAATCCAAAGGCGGAGTGGAGTGTGAAAATAAAATTGAAAAAATGCATGAGGTGCAGGACATTCTAGAGGTGTAGTGATACCCTGAAGGCTCATTGGTACTGGGAGATTATAAGGACGCCACCATTTTGGTTCACGGCATGCGGCTTCATTTATCAAGGTGGCAATGAAGTAACACAGTTGTCAGCATCTTAATGATATCACTCTCCAAGACAGAAGTCAAATCACATGGCTGTTGCCATCATGATGACATCATTAACCAAACACTTGTTTTAGGTTGGCATGGATACGGGAGGAGAAATTATCCTCGGGTATTTAGGCTCAAAATAGCAAAGCAAAGAAATGGATGAATTAATTCATGGTCTCACACAAGAAAGGTGAGCCCATATGTCTTACCACACAAAGCATAATTGTGAATATCAAGCAATGTCCGTCTGGATCGCCTTTTTACCTCCCTTCAGTTGCTAGGCACAAGCTACTGCAAGGAAAGGAATCCATTAAGAGCAAAGGTAACGGGAAGTGAGGCCGGTAGGTGGCGCTGTTGCTCTGGAGCACATGGAGAAACTGAGTGGAAAAGGTGCTCTTAAGTGCCGTTCTTGTCACATCTGAGAACCGAGTAGGCTAAGACTAGACAGATCTATGACCCTGGGTGTTGACTGGAATTTAAAGCTAGGAGTTGACTTACTAAACGTAGTTAATCCTGATTAAAAACCTTAGCAGTCTTGTGTGGTGGTTTTACCCAGTTAGAAAAGCAACTAAGAACTTCGTCATAGGCTGTTCCGCTAAGCCTTATCAAGTCTCCCAAACGCTCTAGGGGAAACGTGGTGAAGGAGAAAAGAAAGGAGAATCCTGTGTGCAGAGAGAGAAGATAGGCACTTAAACTTGCGTTGTGCGGGTCTCTTCCAAGTGTTCAATCTCTCCTTATTCGGGGAAGGGAGGGGTATATTAAATGAGGTGGAGGAGCCTCTGGACACACCTCTCCTAACCCCCAACACGGGTCTGGAAGTTTATGTTTCTCCAGAGATCTTTTTATCTAAATTATTTCTCTTCCTGGCTTCATACGAGTTAACCTCTCAGAGGTTCCCCTTCGCTTACCAGAGGTCTCTTACATGCTGATAACCAGTTTCAGGACCTCGTAATGGAGGTTTCTTTCATTCCAAATCTGAATGCTTCCTCAATCTCCGACTGATTCACATGTAGGGTGATGTCCGGTCTTGCCTGCTTTTAGCCATAGCCTTTCCAGAAGTCACCAGGGGCCCATGAGCTATGAGCAGGACTCCACATTTATTTTATGTCTGTGATGCATTTCACTCACTCTCTCTTATCCAACTTCCACAACCAAAGAGTACTTTGCAATTCTGGGTGTTTCTTACCTTGCTCTTCTGCCCAAGTGACCTGGTCATTGAGGTATTTTCTGGGGCCCTCCCCACATTGCTGACAAGCTTTCTAACCTGGGACTATTACTTACCAGGTGAGTATAGTTCACCCATGACCTGGGGGCTACAGCAATACTGTATGGAACATGATTTCCTCAAGGATGGGAATAGGACATTCATAAATAATCTAAAAATATAGGAGAAGCCCCCAAATTGTGGGAAAGGGAAAATTTTGGTGTTACACAAAGAAACACATGAACAAAACAAAAGGCTACTCATCGAGGCTTTTTTTTTTTTCCGAAAGTGGTTCTCCCTCAAGAGGCTAGTGAGCAGACATGACTAAGGTGGCCTCTGGGGTTCTCTCTAATGCAGGAGGTAATGCTGCCTCAGCCAACTGATGGGAGCCAGGCCTCAGAATCCCAAGTGGTTGGCTAATTGGTGCAAAGGGAAAGGGGGAGTTCAGGTGAGATGATCCTATGTCAGATTAACTTTAATAGAAAATAAAAATTCTCAGACATTTCCAGCACCCACGTGTCAGCTCCCAATTGTAACTCCAGGTACAGGGGATCCAGCACCCTAAAAGGACTAAGGGACTAAGGATTCAAGATTGAAATCCCCAAGTAGTCCTTTCATCCAGCTCTCTCCCTCAGCCAAATTTATTTCCCCATTACTTAATACCCTGAACTTAGCAGGTCCACTCTATCCTGATCTGTTCATCCAAAATCGTTTATCTCTTCTCTCTATTTTTTTTCACGAGCTGGGGACTGAACCCAGGGCCTTACGCTTGCTAGGCAAGCGCTCTACCACTGAGCTAAATCCCCAACCCCTTTTTCACTTTTCTTTTTCAAAACTTTCCAAAGACAATATGATAACCTTATTTGTAGGGTCTTTATGTCTCAGCCTCTTAAGCGTGAAGACTAGGACAAGCTATCTGATTATATTTCTTATCTCTTCCTATTCTTGCTATTCTTAGCCAAAATTGCTTTAACACCCCACCCATACATAATTTTTCTAGTTTTGTTTTCTGTTGCTATGATAAAATAATCCAACTATCAAGGTTGTCCAAGAGACTCCCAAAACACTGCAGGCTATGACTATTACTCTTGCCGCCAACCCCACCTAGAGATGCAAGGTAAGTCCCTATTGCTAAAGACATCATGTACTTCAGATTCAGGGCTCAGAGGACCCTGAGCTAGAACTGACACCAATGCCTTTTTCCTGGAGACTACCTTTCATGGTAGCTGAAGGTACCTTGGTAACTTCCAAAGGAGGGAAGTAACCAAAAGTCCTACTCATCTATGGCCACAACAATGATCATCGTGGTTCAACAATATGACAAACCTAAGGGTATAATAATGGCATGCATGCCTTAGCTGTAACCAACAACTCTCAAATTGTTCTTAGGATCCATTCAACAAGAAGGAAATCATGTCTGGTACTGGAAACCTAGCCAATTAGCCAGGGCTTGTGAAGTTATGTATTGGAGAAGAACCTACAACTACCATTTTACTAAACAAACATAATTCTTAACTACATTCTAAGTATTTGTCCTTACACCCACAGATAAATGTCATCCTCATCCCTCATCAAGAAATTTCCTCTTTGCAACAGATGGAGACCATTACAGAAAATCACAGCCTATCAAAATGCAGAGTTGTGGAACACAGTCCCAATGGATACATCAAAACAACTCCTGCACCCAGTGCTCAGAAATCATGATCAAGGAAGGGGCAGAAAGATGGTAAGAATCAGAGATCAGGGAATTTGCTGTGACATGGTGTTTCCTAGGCATGTTAGAAGCGATGCCTGTAATTTCTCACCAACACGACTGCCTAAACATAAGCTGAACAAGAACAGCAACAGACATACCAGCGTGGGTGATGGAAAGACCAAGACCACGTAGCTTCAACAATACATAAAGAACTACAGGCAACTAAGGAATCCTGAGATCAGAAGAAACAGTCTTCCCCGGGGAAAAGCACACCAATTTGGTTATCCACTACCAAATGGTCAGCCCTGAAAATATACACATGAGTGACATTAAATAGATTGAACAGGTTGTATTTAGGGAGATATATATATATAATTTTAAAAAGCCATATATTTGAAAGAGAGCAAAGACAGGATATATGGAAAGGTTTGGAGACAGGAAAGAAAAGAGGGAAGTGATGTAATTATAATCTAAAAAACAAAAATGCTAGAGAGATGGCTCAGCAGTTAGGAGCACTGGCTGCTCTTTCAGAGGTCCTGAGTCCAATTCTCAGTAACCACTCGGTGGCTCACAACCATCTGTAATGGGGTTCCCATGCCCTCTTGTTGTGTGTCTGAAGACAGCAACAGACACTCACATACATTAACTAAATAAGTCTTTTTTTTTTAAAGTAATTTTAAAAACATACATCTGTACACAGTTCCCCTTCCCTTTGAATGATTCTGACTGTCCCATGATGAGCTTAGAACTCACATGCATTTTCCTGACTTCTGGCATTAGAATAAGTTCATCAAGATCTTGAAAAACTAACTATGCCTTTAAAAGAGATTTTATTGAATTTATAAGTTGATTTTTAGAAGAATCAATGTGTTAACTTGTCCTTTTTTTATTATACTGAAAAGAGATAGCTTCTTGTCAGTCTATTAAAACCTGCCTTGAAAATATTGGTAATTTTCATTAAATGTACTTTATATAATAAAAATTTCATTTTCTTGATTTAAAACTAAAAACAACCACTCTGACCGTAAGCAGCTCGAGAAGGTTTGTCTTACACTTCCCGGTCACCATCTGTCATGGCAGGAACTGAAATAGAAATGATGGAGAAATGGTACTTCCTGGCTCACTTCCTAACTCAGCTAGCTTTCTAATTCAGCTGTGCCGGCTAGGTTTATGTCAACTTGACACAAGCTAGAGTCATTGGGAAGAGGAAACCTTAATTTAGAAAATGTCCCACCGGATTGGCCTGTGGGTGAGGCCTATGGAGAGGTTTCTTGATTGATTATTGATATGGGAGGGTTCAGCTCAGTGTGCAGTGCCATCTCTAGTCATATGATCCCGGGTTATGGTATACCTGGAGCATATGATAGTTCTATTTTGAGTGTGTGGAGAGCCCTCCACACTTCCATAGCAACTGCACGGATCTAAGCTCCATCCAACAGTGGATACGCATTCCTGCTTTCCCGTATCCTCGCCAGCATTTATTGTCACTTTTCCCCTTGATAATAACCTTTCTCACTGGGTTGTATAAGAAAGCAGGTCAAGCAAGCCACAGTGAGCAAGCAGCATTCTTCTATGGCAGAGATGTATGGCCTGTCAAAATGCTGGAACCAAGTGAGTGCTGAGTGTTAAGGCTTAAAGGAGATGTCCATACCCCCCCCAACACACACACACATAGCTCTCCCCCCCACACACACACACGGCTTGGGGAAACATTGTGGCAGAGAGGATGGCTGAGGAAGGCTATGCTTGAATAGCTGTGGCACTCACAAATTCACAACAGCTGTGACTGCCAGCACACAGCCTTCAGAAGACTGAACCAATATTCTGAAAACATCTCCTCCCATCGCCGCACATCTGCTCCAGACATCCATATTGTACATGTACTATTTGATTTATTTTCTATTATTTAATCTGCACTCTTGAAAATATGTTTCATGACTTTTTGCTTCTGCTTCTGTTCATATAGTGTTCAGTTAGTTTCTAGTACTATAATTCTTCTCCATGCTCTAAGGGGTTTACTATAAGGCAGTCTGTACTCTATGCGTCAGCCATATCTCAATATTCCTCCTCATATTCTTACATTTTCCTCAGTTCCTCATCCTTATTCCTCCTCTTTTTACTTATTAATTATAACCTTGTATAGCATTAACTCTAAAACTCTAAAATCTGTAGAACTTCCTCTCCTAGCCACTAACTTGATGTTTTTCTTTTAAAATCAATCTAATATTTAATCCTTATCCTTATCCACTCTGCTTCTTTCCCTTTCCAAATTTTATTAACTACAATCCGAGTACTCTCTGTGCTATCCTTGTTTGTCCTCCAATACTTACTAAAGTCAAATGGTTACTGTCATACAAATAGCAAATCAGCCATGATTGTTCTCCCAGTTAATATCCTACTGAGGGACGAATATAGAGCTTACACTAGGGACCCAGAACCTCTGGTCTGAGAAATTATTTTCTTCTTTTCTTTAAATGACACCTTTGTTTGTTTGTTTATAATGTGTATGTATGTGTGTGAGTATGAGGGATTTTATGTGTTCCACACGCAATCATGAGCTGGTGGATGTCAAAAGAGTATCGGATTCCATAAAACTAGAGTTACTGGTAGTAGTAAGCCACCACGTAAGCGTGGGACATTGAACCTGGGTCCTCAGCAAGAATGAGTGTTCTTAATGGCTGAACCATTTCTCCAGACCCAGAGGAATTAGTTTCTGAATTACACATTCAAAATTACCACGTGTAACTCCTACTTGAACACTGAAAATATTTCAACTGAGAGAACGTAGCTAACTAAAAATAATAAACCCACATGGGGCTGGAGAGATGGCTCAGCAAGAACACTGACTGCTCCTCCTGAGAACCTGGGTTCAGTTCCGAGCACCCACATGGCAGCTCACAACTGTAAGTTCAGTTTTACGGGATCCAACACACATGCAGGAAAACACACCAATGCACATAAAATAAAAATTAAATCGCAATTCAATAACATTCCTGGACATACGCAAAGGACACCCCCTCCTACAAGGACATTTGCTCAACTATGTTCATAGCAGCTTTATTTGTAATAGCCAGAAACTGGAAATAACCTGGATGTCCCTCCACCTAAGAATAGATTTTTAAAAAATGTGGTACACAAAAGAGCTCCCAGGGACTAAACCACTACCCAAAGACTTTACATGGACTGACCCATGACTCCAGCTGCATATGTAACAGAGGATGACCTTGCTGGGCACCAATGGAAGGGGAAGCCCTTGATCCTGCCGAGGCTGGACCCCCCCAGTGTAGGGGAATGTCCGGGGTGAGTGGGAAGGGGAAGTGGTTGGGGAGGGGGAACACCCTTATAGAAGAAGGGGAGGGGGATGGGATAGGGCGCTTATGGCCAGGAAACGAGGAAAGGGAATAACATTTGAAATGTAAATAAAAAATATCCAATAATAAAAATAAATAAAAATTTACACAATGAAGTATTACTCAGCTGTTAAGAAAAAAAATGACACCATAAAATTGGCAGGCAAATGAATGAAACTAGAAAAAAAAAATCATCCTGAATGAAGTAACCCAGACCCAGAAAGACACACATAGTATGTATTCACTTGTCAGTGGATATTAGCTGTAAAGTACAGAGTAACCACGCTACAATCTGCAGACCCAGAGAGGCTAAGTAACAAGGAGGGCTCAAAATACCACATGCGCTTGTGCTGGGGGTTAGGGGGAAGATGCACAGATCTCCTAGGGAAAGGGAAATAGAATAAATAGATTTTGCTGGTGAACTCGGAGCAGGTGGAGATGGGAACAGGAGAGATCAGGTGTATGGAAGATGGAGAGGGATAATACTGAGAGATACAACTGGAGTGGGAGGGCATTTGGGGGACAATGTGGAAACCTAGTAATTCTCTGGAATCTATGAAGGTGACCTTATCGAAGACTCCTAGTAATGAGGGATATGGGTCCTGGATTGGCCATCTTCTGTTACCAGGCAAGGTTTCCAATGGTGTGACTGGGACATCAACCCAGCCACAAACCTTCAACATGCAATTTGTCCTGCATGCAAGATGTGCTAGGGTAATGGTGGCACAGAACTTGTGGGAGTGACCAAACAATGACTGGTCCATGAGAGGAAGCCCATGCCTGGCACTGCCTGAAGGGTCAAGAACAAAAGGTTAGATAGCCCAGAGATCTAGGATAGGACCAAACAACTGGGGGAAGAGGGTAGTCAATGAAATGATTCCTATACTCATACACCAGAGTATACACCAATTCTCATCAGAAAGGCATCATCCAGCAACTGATGCAGAGACCCACAGTCAAACATTAGGTGGAGCTCAGGGAACTCCAGGGAAGAAGAGGAGGAACAATTGTAGGAGGGTTTGAAGTAACCACAAGAACAGAGTCCACAGAATCAACTAAGCAGGACTCATGGGGACTCACAGGGACTGACCCAAACATCAGGAAGCCTGAATGGGTCTGACCTTTGCAATATATGTTATGATTGTGTAGCTTGGTACTCTTGTGGGACCCCTACAGGGAATGGGAATTGTCTGACTCTGTTGCCTGCTCTTTAGATCCTTTTTGTCCTATTGGGTTGCTTCATTCAGCCTTGACAGGAGGGTTGGTGCCTAGTATTGTAATTCATTGTGCCGTGTATGGTTGGTATCATTGAGAGGCCTGCTCTTTTCTGAAAGGAAATCAAGGAAGAGTGGATCTTGGGGAGAGAGGAGGTGGAGGAGGACTTAGGAGTAGGAGAGGTAGGGGAAACTAGGGTCAGGATGTAATATGTGTGAGAATAATAATAATAATAATAATAATAATAAGAATAAGAAGAAGAAGAAGAAGAAGAACACAACAACAACAACAAAATTTAACAAGACAATATAACTCTTTCAAAAATTATTAAATCTACGAAATTGACTAATAATGAGACTTATAGGAAATCTCAGAGAATGCAAAATAATGATTACAAGTCTGTTCAAAGACACAAAAAGCAGATGAATGAAATAAAGACGGCGGTGGGTGATACGAAAGAGAAATTTAACTAACAGATAAAATGCTACAGAAAGACCAATTTGAAGTATCGGGAATATTTTTGTTTTAAAGGTAGTAAGTTAAAATTTGAAAATCTGGGGACGGGCTCTGAGTCTGGCATGGTGAGAAAGGCAGACCTGAGAAGCAGATGCCTCCAAGGAAGCTGCGATGGAGTAAGGGCAGTGACCCGGGCGGCTCCAGCGCGCCTCCTAGGGGCTATACTCGGCAGCTCAGATCTCTGCCGACAAACCTAGTGGTGGGCTGGTCTCCGGGCTGGTGGAGGGGCGCCAAGGCCCCCATGCGTGGGAGGATTGCTTCAGCTTCACAAACTTGCATGGGTTTTGGTTGCTGCTTTGGCCAGTGTTTCTGCTCAGATTTCTTCCGAGTTGTTGCAAGCTCGCCATAATTCCCTGGCTCCTTACACATTTGGATCCGGAATTTCTTTTCAGCTGGGAATCATTGGTGCCCAAGGTCTGCAATGAACCCGGTGAATGCTGTTGCTCCCTTCATTTTCAGAGACTTACAGGTTCTTGCCTTACCTCCGACAGCCCTGCTGTGTTTGCGAAGTTGTCTTCCCCAGGAGTTGGCAATTCATTTCAATAAATGGATATGGTCGCTGTGGCCCTCAGGGTTGTGCTGCTCTACCTACCAGTATAAACGTCCACCCTCTCTAAGGGACAGTCTTAACTAGAAAGTGGCTGTCTCACAGTAAACATGTTCCTGCCCTGCTTGAGTCCCTGTTCTGACTTCCTTCAATAATGAATATTAATATGGAAGGGGTCTATCACTGAACCTGAAGTTTTACATTTTTGCAAGACTGGAGGGATGGCCAATGAGCTCTTGGGATCCACCTGTTTCTGTGTCTCACAACATTTGGGTTACAGGTAAAAACCAAGAAATAAATTGTCAAGGAGCTATTTCTACTAGAAACAGAAGCCAGCCAGGCAGGTGGAGGACATCCAGAGGTCTGCCGAGGCAGTGGGAAACACTACAATGTGTGTAGAGGAGTAGCCTGTTCTGTATAGCCTGTTGTGAGTAGCCTGTCCCACAACCTAAGGCCATGGTGAAGTCCCAGCTCATGCTGTCACTAAGGGCCAGGTCTGGGCCCATGGTCATTTGGCCTCAGGGGTCTGTATCTGCAGCTCATATTACCAGTAAAGACCAGGATGTCCCTAGTCAGGGCTGTTACCTGGAACCATGTAAAAGTCCAGGGCTGTGCAGAGCTGGCCCCACCCCACAGGTTGTAGCACTGGGGAGAGTCATGGGTGCTGGAGAGCTAGCCTCAAGGATATCAGAATTGACCCTTCCCCTTGTGGACTGCAACATTGGGTGAGTCAGCCAGAGAGAAGGCTTTGAGTTGGCCCACCCCAAAATCTACCTCATCTGTGATCTGCTGGAACCTGTGAAAGGGCTGGTCCTGAAGATCCAAAGCTGCATGATCTCCATGACACAGGGTAACAGCAGGATAACCAAGGGGAGCTCTGGTGAGGATACAGTATTGATGGTGTAGCTGAACTCAGAAGCCTAAAATCAGACCATGACTCACTGCAATGAACATTTGCAAGTGAAGAAGTGTGGACAAAAGTGGGACACACTGTGACACAGTACAACTTCCACAACCAGATATTTTCTATGCTTTCTTTAATTTTTTAATTTTTTTTAAAATTCTTTTTTTGGGGGAAGTCATAAGGGCAAAGGGTGGATATGAAGGGACAGGGAGATGAATCAGATTGGAGTTCATGATGGTCAAACTCGCAAAGAATCAATAACTTTAGAAAAAAGCGAGAAAAATCTGGAGAAAGTCTCAACAATAGAATGGGTCAAAGGGAGAAGAAATTAGCTGAGACTGAAGATGGAGGAAATCCAAAAAGACAAAATAATAAAACACCAATGAGAATTTCAACATATATGCAAGACCTTGAAAAGATCAAATGTATGAGTGGTAGGCATAGAAGAAGAATCTCATTTGAAAGGAATAGAAAACCTCAAAAGAATTATAATAATAATTCTGAGAGCTAGGAGTAGAGATGCCAATCCACATGCAGAAGGAATTCAGGACCCCTGACATAAAAAAAGACCAAAAGAAAATCATCCATCATGTTATAATGAAAACACTAAATACACAGAACAAAGGAAGTGAAAGCCACACAAAGGTAACATCAAGTCACATACGAAGGTAGGCTATCAGAGTAACAGAGGACCATTCAAATAAAACCTGAAAAGTGTAGATTGATATCATGCAGGTGAAGACAGGTACAGGATAGAACGAAGCCTGTCATTGGATGAGAAGGATGGGCAGGAGAAAAGTTTTAGAGAGGCTGAGGAGGCCGGAGCAAGGAGGAAGGAGCTGAGAGAACATGGCGGCGGATGTTAAGATTCCTCTCTGCACATATTACAGGTTATTAGGACTATTCTTAAGGAACAGACGTGTACATGATTTTGTGTTGTTTAGATGGGCAAATTATATCTTATCTAGGTGGGCAGTTTATATCCTTATCAATTAGTTGTAAGTTTATTGTGTGGATGTATTGTGGATTGAGGATTTAACATGTATCTGATTGTTGGGTCACAGTTTGTTGAGTCTTGATTTTACCGGGTGGCTGGAAACAGAGAGTTCACGGCTAGCAGAGAGTCACCGGAGAGATTCTAATCTGAGATGAATTAGCGCTAGTTCCAATGGCCTGTTGGAGCCATGACTACCAGGGTACACATAGGAACCGGTTCCACCACTTTTTTTTATTTTTTTACCAACAGAAAAGCCAAAATGAAGTAAAGCAGTTTGGTTCAGGGGTTGTTTTATTTTTGGTTGTTTTTTTTTTTTTTTGTTGTTTATCTGTTTGTTTTTGTTGTTGTTTTATTGGTTTTTATTTCCAGACAGGGTTTCTCTGGGTAGCCCTGGATGTCCTGGAACTAGCTCTGTAGACCAGGACCTCAAACTCATAGAGATCCACATACCCCTGTCTCCTGAGCACCGGTATCAAAGGAATGTGTACCACCAACTGACTGCAGAAAACATTGTTCTAAAGCTAGGATTGAGTGTTCAAGATTTGCTTGGACTAGGAGAAGAACTCAAAAACTTGTACTTACATATAACATCTGCTTTAGTTACTGCTCTGTTGCTGCAAAGAGACACCGTGAATTAGGCGAGTATAGAAGATAGCATTTAACTGGTGACTTGCTTACAGTTTCAGAGGCTTAGTCTAATGATCATCATGGCAGGAAGCAGACAAGTGTGGTACTGCAGTAGTAGCTGAGAGCTTACATCCCAATTCCAGGCAAGAGGCAGCACTTGAGACCGGGCCTGGCATGAGCTTTCTGAAACCTTAAGTTCCATCCCCAGTGACACACCTTCAATAAGGGTACAATTCCTAATCCTTCCTAAACAGTCCACCACTTGGAAACAAACATTCAACTATGTGAAAGCCTATGGGGGCCATTCTTACTCAAACTACCATTCCGTTATTAATTTAAAAAAAGTATAATGACACGAAAGATTGAAAGATAAATGGGAGAACTCTGTAAAAGAACAGTGTAGATGATGAATATATATTAAATAAAAACAACTATTAATACATAGTCTTTCTAAATGCTATATACCTTAGTAAATGGGAGAAAATGAATACTCCAAAAAGGTAGGGCGCTGGTTAGTTTAGCACCCAAGATAGAGTTATTTTAAAAGAGAGAACCTCAACAGAGAAAAATTCCTCCCATGGGACTGCTTGTGGCAAATTTTAGCCTTGGCTGATGATTGCTGTGGGAGTGCCTAGCTTATTATGGGCAATTCTATCCCACTGCCCCATGTCCACTTCCCTCCTTGGAATAGCCAGGATCATTTCACAGGGAGGTGCACTGGAGGGAGTGAAGTTTTACCAGGAGCAGATGGGTGCAGTGGGAGATCTCGGTTGTCATGAGTGTGCAGGCAAAGAACACACCCAGGAATGGCTTTGGAGATCTGGTCTGTTTATTGGGGATGAGGGATATTTATGTCCCTGGGTAGGTGGTCAGAGTCCCTGGGGTAAGGTTTGTGTGACTGTGTACCACTGGCCAGAGCAGGAGTGTTAGATGGTACGTCATCTACATACTCAGGGGCTGTAGGATGCACAGTGGGGATGGCAGGTAGGGAGTTTATAAGGTCAAACAAAGAACGAACCCTGATAAGTGTCAGGGTAATAAATTCCTGCTAGGGTTGATGGTGAGGGAGGCAGCTTCATGGTGCTAGGTTGTGGGGTTGTGGGGTTGTGGGGGGAAGTAGCCAGCTCCTGCCATCCTCATGTCTGAGATATAAAGGGATGAAGCTCCCTTGACCCTTTCTCCTTATCCCTGGGCCAATATGGTTCTACATTATCCTTGGGTGAGTGGTCATGGGTGCTATACGAAAGCAGATTGAGCAAAACATGGAGAGAAAGCACCACTCCTCCATGGTCTCTGTTTCCATTCTTGCCTCCAGATTCCTGCCCTGCTTGAGTTCCTGCCCTAAGTTCCTTCATTGATGGACTGCGATGCGGAACTATAAGCTGAGTTAAACCCTTCCCTTCCCAAGTTGCTTTAGGTAGTAGTGTTTAATCACAGCAATAAAACCTTATTGAGAAATGGGTACTAGGAGTGGGGCATTGCTCTCAGACCGAAATTGTGTTTCGGGGAGGATTTCAGAGGCACTTGAAACTTGAAGCCAGGAAAGTCGTGGAGTGCTCGGAGCTCAGTGTGCCATTCTGTGGGAGACCTGACGATACGTGCAGATGAGGAAGTCTTGGCTTTTCGAAGTTTCATAATGAAGCAAGAAGTCTATCAGTGGGTTTGAAATAAGAACCATTAAAGTAAGAGCTTTGCTTTTCTGAGACAATCGGTGCTAGACGGCTGGAGCTGAGAAATTAGCAGTGATTAAGAAGGGGCCAGCATCATTGAGAGTGTTTCTGAAGAATCAACACACAGAAGGGGCGGGGAGTACAGCCTCATCTCACACTGACAGCCAAGCTGGGTAACGTAAGAGTCACTCGGGTGATACTGACCTTAAAGGTATGCTGGGGTCCTAGAGAACAGCTGAGGCTTGACATTCTGTGCCAAGCCTGAGGTCCCTGAAGAGAAGCCAAGAGGGAATTGGTGAAGGCAAAGCCTCAGACGCAGTAGAAGGTCCAGGATTGGTCATGAAAAGAAGATGAGGTTTGGCACCATGTGGCAGGATCAGAGGCGTTGAAGAGAGTCAGGAGAAGGAAGCCATTGGTGAAAGTAAAGCCCAGATGCTGCAGGAGACCCCAACATTTCAGAGATGCCAGTACCACGGATGACTGCCACAGACGACAGCTGCTCTGAGTGGAGCTGGCCTGAGCTTGGAGGTGAGCGGTTATGTGCTGAGGATAGCTAGCTAAGCCCTTTGGAGACAGTCGAAAACCCACGAGTCCCTGACGGAGGACTCTGAGCTTTACACTATGGGCTTCAGTTTGGCTTTGACTGGGCGACTGTGCTCTGTCTCTTCCCTCCTGGAATTAGAAAGCAGGAAGCTTATTTCTATTATACAGGGGCCTACAGCTGAGAGACCTGGGAGTTTTGCAGAGATGTCGTAGTTTCAGAGAGACTATGGATATTTTAGAGACCCAGGATATTTTAGAAAGGTGTGAATTTTGATACTTCAGATGTTTTAAAGTGGCAGAACCTATGAAGTGTTTGGATTTTTAAATATCTCAAACGTTTAGGTGTTGGAATATATTATACTACGGTATTAATAGTAACATGCCATCTTGGGTACAAATGAGGAAAGGAAGTTTCTAGTTGAAGAGTGATGTGTTTGTGTGTCAAGTTAACAAGGAACCCATTTTAGAAGAGGGAACCTCAATTGATAAAATCCACCCCAACCCAGACTAACCAAGGGCAGTACTTTGGTACATTTTCTTGATGGGTGGTTGCTGTGGGAGGGTCCAGTTCATTGTGAGTGACACAAACCATGGTCTGTGGTCCTGGGAGCTATAAGAAAGCAGGCGAAGCAAGCCATAGATAGGAAGTCAGTACGCAGCCTTCTTCTATAGCCCCTGCCTCCAGGTTCTTGTTGAGTTCCTGCTTTGAATTCTCTGAATGATTGTCTTAGCTGGAGTTTTGTATTGGTGAAGACCAAGGTAACTCTTATAAAGGCAAACATTTAATTTGGAGCTAATTTACAGTTTCAGAGGTTCTCTTCATTATCATCACGGTAGAAAACATGGTAGGAAGTAGGCAGATATGGTGCCAGAGGAGATCTGAAGTCAACAAGGAGGAGACTGTCTTCTGGAGGCAGCCAAGAGGAGGCTCTGGATCATATATACATATATATATATATATATATATATATATATATATAATCCTCAAAGTCCCACCTCTGCAGTGGCACACTTCCTCTAACAAGATTATACCTCTTCCATAAGGCCACACCTCCTAACAATGCCACTTCCTACGAGCCAAGCATATTTAAACCACCACAATGATGAACTAGAAACTATAAACTGAAATAAGCCCTTTCTTTCCCCAAGTTGTTCTTGGTATGATTATTTTATCACAGCAATAGAAACCAAGGACAGGCAGTGTCTTAGGGTTTTCATTGCTGTGAAGAGAGGCCATGACCATGGCAACTCATAAAAAAAATGACATTTAATTGGGGCTGGCTTACAGTTTTAGAGGTTGAGTTCATTATCATCATTACCAACATGGCAATGTAGAGGCAGACATGGTGCAGGAGAAGCTGAAAGTTCTACATCTTGATCCGAAGGTAGCACAGGAGACTGTGTATCACACTGGGTATAGCTTGAGCATAGGAGACCTCAAAGCCTGCCCCCACGGTGACACACTTCCTTTATCAAGGCACATCTGCTCCAACAAGGCCACTCTCCATGGGCCAAACATCCAAATACACGAGTCTATGGGGGCAGTACCTATTCAAACCACCACAGGCAGTACACTACGAAGTGACTATTTTTTCTCATCCCAAGGAGTCGAATGACGTCATCTAACATTGAAACAGAGTTAAGAGACACAGAACTCCAAACAATATGATTTTACTAACTTTAATTTTAGACATATGATTTAAAAAACATCACCCTACAAGGCAAGTTGAAGCATATTGAATGTGAGAACAGTTTGTTCAAGCCAAAACGATGACGGCCATCCAGTGGAAAAATAATTCTACATGCCCAGTAAAAACAAATAACTTCAATGTTGCATTAAAGGAACACACAAACCAAACTAAAGTAGCTTGACAAGAAAATTCTTTTTGCAAAAAAGCATGCACCAGTACCTGAACCTCTTGGTCAAGAGGTTTCTGCATTTTGTCCCTGATAAAGATGGTAAATTTGTCTCATTCTACTTGTTGGAGCAAGAGTTCACAATCTGGTAGTCTTGGTTAGGGTTTTATTACTGTGAAGAGACACCATGACCATGGCAGCCATTATAAAAGGAAACATTTAATGGCTTATGATGTTAGAGGTTTAGTCCTTTATTGTCATGGCAGGAAACATGGCAGCCTGCAGACAGACATGGTGCTACTGAAAGAGCTATGAGTTCTACATGTTGACCCACGGGCAGCAGCAGGAAACTGTCAGATACACTGAGTGTTGGTTGAGCATAGGAGACCTTAAGGCCTGCCCCCATGGTGACACACTTCCTTTATCAAGGCCACACCTACTCCAACAAGGGTACACCTCCTAATAGTGTCTCTCCTGATTCAAACCACCACAGTGAGATAATTGGTTAATCATGCAGAAAGGTTAGAGAATGATTAAAGAATGTGAGTTCTTGTGGGGCTAACTACCTTTCATAAACAAAATTAAAAATAAAAAGAAAAAAGAAACAATAACAAAACCTGTTAGATTTCCAAGGCAGCATAAAGAAATGGCAGAAAGAGACCAAAAATCTGACTTCACCAGACAGAATTGTATTCATTAGTGCACATAGCAAGGGGCAGCTTCTCTCCTGTGGGCAATGGAGGAATCTGCCAAGGGAAAAAAGCTAATTACAACCTGTTTTAGGGGCAGGCTGACAGGCTTTGTGAAGGAGCAAACTGTTGAAACCACAGCCCACATTTCTCTCCTGTAATGTCTCTTTCCTGAAACTGTTTGCCTAAGGTGAGACGATGAGAGGTGGCTGCTCCTACAGATATTCCTTTCTCTGTTGATGGAATAACAGCTGGTCAAGGTCATCTGTAATCTCTTGGTTTCTTGTTTTTACAACCAAGGCACTGTATCAGTAACCACCATTGAGAGAGAAAAAGTACCTACCTTTCATGCATTATACAGCAAAAGTTTCCAAAATGACCTCAAAGTCTGGTTTATAGATGAAAAACAAGCACTATGAAGCAAGAAAACCCCAAGGAGATTATTGGAAATGGGTTATTCCAATTACATCGATTAACAGGAATTGCACAGGATGTTGATTGGTTGTCACGAACACATTTTAAGACAATAAATAGGGCAAGGTGCTAGAGCAATAAAGGACTTCAAAGGTTCAAGAACATTTTTTTTAAAAAAAATATGTCTTAGTTATCCTTCTACTGCTGTGACAAAACTCAATGATGACCAAGACAACCTAAGTGTTTAGTTGGGCTTACAGCTTCAGAGGGTTAGAGTCCATGATTTCAGCACAAACATCTTGATCCACAAGTAGGAGGCAGAGAGAATGACAAGAGCTAACTGGGAATGGCCAGTGCCTTCTGAGACCTCAGAGCCCACCACCAATGACACACCTCCTCCAACAAGGCCACACCTCCAAATCCTGAACATTTCTACCAACTGGGACCAGCATGTGAGCCTATAGGGGCCACTCTCATTCAGATCACCACCTTTCACTTCCTGCTGTTCCGGTACCTTCCTTTGCTCAAATTACCCAAGGGAGTTATTGCTTATCTCAAAACTGTTTTCTTTTCTGTGCTGTGCTAGGAATAAAACCTAGAGCCCAGTCAAGTACTTTGATATTAAGCTACATCCCCAGATCCTTTTTGAGACAGTCTCAATGTCCTAAAACTTTAAATCTTCTCTTTGTCCCCTGAGTCCTGGAATTATACTACTACCCTTGTCTTAAAATAATTTTAAAAAACAATAAGCTTAAATAGTGGTACCTTTTGACCATTGTGAATGAAGCTACAATGAATGCTGGTGTGAACGTTTTTTATGGTTATCTGTTTTTTTAAAAAATATTATTTTCACTTTTGACTACACATCTACACGTCTGTCTGTGTGGATCATATGCACTTGAGTGGCCAAAAATAAGCCTCAAGATATTACAAATAACAACAGGCTGAAGAGATCCCTTATCAGTTAAGAGTCTGCATTGGTCTTGCAGAAGACCTGAGTTTAGTTCCCAGCATCTATGGTAGCTCACAATAGCCTGTAACTCCAGGTCCAGGAGATCCAAACAGCCTCTGCAGGTGTCTGCATTCAAGGACATATGATCCACACATGTACACATGCACATATATATAATTGCTAGGAAAAATAAACATTTTTTTAAAAAAGCAAACACTTCATATAAACATTCACACCAGTCTTCATTGAATCTTAAATCACAGTGGTTAAAAGCTACAAGCAGGAGCTGAGAGACGGCTCAGCTGTAAAGAGTACTTGCTGCTCCTGCAGAGGACCTGGGTTTAGTTTTCAGCACTCAAGTGGCAGTTCACAGCCATCTTTAACTCCAGTTCCTGGGGAACCAAGGCCCTCTTTTGGCTTCTACAAGTATCAGGAACACAACTGGTACACACGCATACATGCAGGCAAACATACAGGTAAAAAAAAAAATTTAAAAAGAGATGAAAACAACCCAGGTCTTTTAGCAAATAAATTAACAAAATGCTGCACATGAATATGACTGAATGCTACTCAGGCATAAAAAGGAATGATATTCTTAAACGTAGTACAGTGTGTGTCAACGTTGAGTGTATTCTCCCAAGAAATAAGCTAGTCCCAAGGGACATTCATTATATGATCCCGCTTATGAGAAATAGCCAGAATAGGCAAATTCACAGGCACAATTAGCTAATTAGAGTCCATCTTGGCTTGGGGTGAGGGAGAAATGAAATTGATGGAAAAGTTTTCAAAGAGCACTGTGGCCATACCTACTGCCACTGCAGTGCACATCTAAAAATGGTTAAAATTGTTAGGTCACAAAGCAAGCCTATGTCATTGCTGCTGGCAATATCCTAAGTCAACAGCTTAAACCAGGCCAGATTCTTACTCTGTAAACGGAAAGGTTATTATTGAGTACACAGGAACCTAGACTCAGCATTCCTTAATTTCTCGTCAGAAATTTCCTTTCTCTTTCCTAACTGGTCAAGTACCTCAGGGAAAGATCATCTGGTTTCTGATCATCTCAGTCTGCAACAGATCCCTACACTAACTCCCAGGCGGTCTGGCCAGCAGGTCTCCTCCCCATAAAACCGACAAGGCTCATTGAGCAGGATGCCATTCTCCAGTCTCTGAGTCAGCCTGGCAATTTGTCCCAAAAATTTCTGACTACCCTAGTTCAGTGGTTTCATTTGCCTCGCTTACAAAAATAGTGATTTTTACGAGTAAACTATCGGTAGAAATTAACGGTAAAAATCGGAAGAAAATAACGGTAGACCCTGAAGAAAATAACGGTAGACGCATTTAGTAGGGTGGTGGTGGTGGTGGTGGTTTTTGAAGACGGGGTTTCTCTCTGTATCTTTAGTTGTCTTGGGACTCGCTCTGAAGAGCAGCCTGGACTAGAACTCACAGAGATCTGTCTGCCTTTGCCTCCTGGGTGCTGGGATTGAAAGCATGCACCACCACTACCCCGCTAATCATTCAGTAGTTTCGATGCATAAATAGTCCAATTCTATATTGCTTCAGAAATAATGCTGCTTTATAGAGTTTCAGAAAGACAGGTATACTTCCTAAACAAAGAATTTTTTAAATTACATTTTCATTATAGCATGATTATAGAATAGAAAAAGACAAACACTCGAAGCAGCCTAACAACCAACAAACTGATGGATGGTTTGATACATTATATTTTCATAGACACTACACAGTTATTAAAACAATAATTGTGTGATAACATGGAAAGAGATTGCAACTTAACACTCAATAAAAGAAAAAAAAATGTGCATTGCTTTTGAAAACGTGGGAATTGCCCACAATACTTAGGTGAGAGTTGGCGGAGTCAAAATAACTTTCTCCTATAATCTTGATAAACTTTATTAAGAATTAAAATGAAACGCTACAGTATGATCACAAGGTCAATGATCCAGAGTGAAGGCAGCGGACCTCCCAGGGAGCAGAGCTGCGAGAGGAAAGCATCTCTTAGGTAGAACAGATCAGAGTTCCTAGAGGACCTTAGCTCTTCTGGGGACAGCTTGACCATCTCCACCAGACACCCTAGAGCTCTTAGTACTGCAGAGCTTTCTGCCCCAGGCGCTGCACCAGCACGCTCTATCGAATTATCTCTCAGCTTCCACACCGACCTTTCGGCCCCTCCTCTGTCCCCACCGCATGCTTCCCATCCACCCTCTAACCCGACTCTCACCCCACTGTCTTACTTCGCAGTCCGACCTCGAACTCCAGCTCCCTCTCCGCCCCGCCCCGCGCCGCTCTTCTCCTAGCCGGTGGGGCGCGGTGCGCGCACGCGCAGCGGAGGGCGGCGCGGGCGGCATGGGGACTGCGGCGGCGGCTGCGGCGGCCGGGGAGGGGGCGCGCGGCCCGAGCCCCGCCGCCGTGTCGCTCGGCCTGGGCGTGGCTGTGGTGTCGAGCCTAGTGAACGGGTCCACGTTCGTGCTGCAGAAGAAGGGCATTGTGCGCGCTAAAAGGCGAGGTAGGCCGGGCGGGGGTCCGCGCCACGCTGCTGCGGGAGCCTGTGCGCAGAGCACGGGCGGGCTCCCCCCGCTGCCCCGCAAGCATCAGCTCCGCATCCTACGCGGTCTCTCCCTGCCTTTTCTCAGAGACCGGGGAGGCCTTATTCACTCTTTCAGGAGCCCTTCACCGGACTTCTTGCCCCGTTCCTATACCTGTCCTGTCCTCCAACCCCTACCCCGCAGCAGAGCATCGAGACAGGTGCTTAGCTTGGAGCCCTGTTGCCCAGAGGCCCTCACTCACCTTCTGTCAGGCAGAGCTTCCTATTCTTAGGATCCAGAGGTGGGTGGAGCCAGGCCTGCCTTTCACTTGGACTGGGCCTGGGGTGCTCTTGGGAGAGCACTTGGTGTTGTGGAGAAATAAGGGTGTGTGGTGGGTCCGAAGAATTTAGTCTCCACTGAGGTGCCCACTCTCACCTTCAGTGCAAGGTCTGTACTTCCCAGCGGCTTCTGCCCTAGGGTCCTTAGATGAGTTACCTGTGTTTGTCATTTCAACCGTCTCAAGTGTCTGAAGCGGGAAGAAAACATAAAACAGGCGTGCAAACGGGCCCGCAGAGGATGCCCTGGGTCAACCGGTCAGCAGATACCACTCCTTAGTGATACAGAAGTGGGATGAGGCACAGAGACCTTCTTTGTCTGTGCCATGTCATTGTGTTGAGAGGCCTGTGACAGGCACTGCATGTAAGAGGCAGAATACTTTGAAGGGGAAAGTAAACACTGCTTTCAGAGAAACCAAGAAAGGCTTGTGGTTGCAGCCACAACCTCAAGAGCTCTAGGGGTAACGACCTGGCTGCCAGTGTATAAGAAGTAAATACACTTAATAGTTTCAATTTCAGAACACATTTGAAAGTTGGACTAAGCCGTCTGAGGAGCCAGGAACCTTTGGAAAAGAAAGAACTGACAATATCGAGTGAAAGTACAAAACCGGTAATGTTTATTTAAATAAATTAATTTCAAAATGAAAGCGTTGCAATCCTAATATAAAACCCAAGTCAAACCGGATAGGATCTCCCAAGCCTGTAGATAATGTCTGTAATGTACAAGCACATCTGGTACACATCTGGCAACTACAGTTAGGGACCATTTGCAATTTGTACAGGTACCAATATTGGGCAAAAGTGTTCGTTTTGACTAAAAAATAAAAAATACATGTGCCTTTTATATCATTGAGTGAGATGGGTACTTGTGAAGTATTCTTGCAAATCCCACAATTCCAGAATAACCTTGAGAGAAACATGACACAAAACACACAGACAGCTGAGGGACATCATACAAAATACTTGACTGGTCTTAGAACCAAGGCCATGAAATCTGAGGAATTCTCATAGCCAGAAGGAATCAGAGGACACATACCATCAAATATAAGACATTAGAGGGAAACAATAGGAGTTGAGTACAGAATTTAGTTAGGAAAAAATACATTAGTAGGATAAACCACTTGACTAGCAAGAGAAAGTGTGTATTTTAGCTCAGTTTTTGTGTTCCGGGGGACTGTTCAATTAGAAAACAAAGACTAACTTAGAATCGTCTTTGAGGTCCTGGGTTCAGTCTTAAGTACCATAAACCAAAAACCAATTGTGGATGCTTTTTATTTATACCTACATACTGTGTATTATATTGTATGTATGTGTGTATGTATGTGTGTATGAATGTGTGTATGTACTTGAGGAAATAGTCTCTCACTGTGTAGCTCGGTCTCAAATTCTCCATCTTCCTGCTTCAACATCCTGAGTAGCTAGGATTACAGGTATGTGCTACCACACATGGCTCCATACTATGCCTTTAAATTAGTAAAGGGAAAATGTAATCTTCATTATTTTTTTTTTATTTCTTCACCTTCCACCTAAAAGGTGGTGGTGGAAGGCACCTCTTGCTTTTGTTGAACAGATAATTTTGAAACTCTTATGCTGTATACTATTACAGATAACTGAAGCCACAGCGGTTTTAAAATCTATTCTCAGGCCAGATAGATGGAGTGTGCCTATAATCCCAGCCTGAGCTTCTAAGCTCCCATACAATAAAGTAAAACCAGCTTCCCATAATCTTTTGTCAGATCTACTTAATGACCAACAGAATTGATAACCATCACATAACAGAAATGGAAGAGGAGAGAAAAAGGTGATTTGTAAGAACTGGAAGGTTAAGTTCTTAGATTAAAGGAGACTAAACCTTACCGTTTCTTCTACTGTAACTAACTATGCTTCCTTAGAAGACTATACCTTTATAATCGACAGGTGGTAGCATTTCTAGAAAGTCCAAGCTTCAGGGAAGCCAAATTCTAGTTGTAGATCTTTGACGGAGCAGTTTGGGGACCAGCTGGCTTTGAGTTTCCCCTTTAAAGGACCTTCTCAATAAATGGGCCCACTAGAACCCTTAAGGGCTGGGGAGTGTCCTCTGAGAACACAGGCTCAGGATTCAACTACCTGGCTTCTTTATTGTACCTTTGAATGAGGTAAACAGGACCTGGGTCGCACTCTGTTTCACAGGACATTTGTTCAGCACCCCAGAAGAGACCACAACTTAATATGCTCAACTCCCTTGCTTTATTCTTTATATGGTATGGTATTTGCACATAACTTATGACATCATGTTTGTATTTTTTTTAACTTATATTTATACTTCCAATGATCTGTTAGTAACTTGTAAAACTTTAAATGTCATGTAAATAGTTGTTACACTTTATTGTTTAAGGGACTAATGTCAAGAAGAAGTTCAAATACGTTCAGTGCGGGCTTTCTGTTCGTTTTTTGAGACAGATTACCATGTGTGCCAGGCTGTCTGCCTTGCACTTCTGCGCCTCCTGCCTCCACTTCCCACGTGCTAACGTTACAATTCTGCGCTCCAGTGCCCGGTTTAAGCAGTGTTGGGGGCTCAAATTGAGGTTTTATGCATGCTCGACAGCCCTCTACCAGCTGAGCTATATCCCTGTCTCCTCAGATGTATTCTTCAAAAGCCTTGTTTGAGTCCTTCCCTTTATGGGAAGTGGGGTTGCCTGCAGAAGAACAGGTAACCTGCGGGTGGGAAGGTATGTGTGTTACCAGCGTTTGTTAGCTTGTTGCTGCTGTGGAAATAGCAGAGAGAAACAAAGTTTATTTTAACTCACAGTTTCAGAAGTTTCTGTTTGTTGCTTTTGGCCTGTGGCAAATAGCATACTATGGGTATTGGGACATGTAGTGACTGAAGCCTTAGGTGATTGTTGACTCAGGCAGCCAGGAAACAGAGGAAGAAGAGTGAGTGCCACGGCCTCTCTAAAGGCGTGTACCAAGTAATCCAACTTCCTTTCACTAAGTCCCTTCTCCTAAAGGTTGTATTTTCTTCCAGTTGCAGGATGAGCTCGTAACCAAACTTTCGCATATGATCCTTTTGTGGACATTTAAGAGCTAAAAAGTATCTAAAAGCATAAAAGTATCTAAATAGTAACCAGATATTCCCCCAAAATAAGGTTTTTTATTTCTGGCTGTTAAAGAACATTGGGACTGGACATGCCATAGTAAACCCCCAAAATATTCAAGGAGATGTGAGGCAAGGGGTGGGCGGTTTAAGGCAGAAAGGGAAAATTTACATATAGTACAGACTTCATTGGTCTTGGAAACTTGGGCAAGTGTCTATGTCATCTCATTGGTAGAGGGGCTCTTGCTGGCAGTGCCCTGCCTGGAGAATCTTCTCTGAATTGAGGTGGTCTTAAAGAATGTTGAAAATAAACTATACTGACTGTGTGTGGTGGCACATGCTTGTAATCCTATCACATAGGAGGCTGGGCCAGAGGGATTATTTGAAGCCAGCCAGGGCTACATAGTTCATGGGTTTAGACTGGGCTGTGTAGCATGACCTATATCAAAAGGCCAAATACATAAGTGATTAAGAAAAGAAGTATTATCACCCAAGTTTGTGAGGAAGAATCTCTGGTGGGACTTTGGAAAGTCTTTGAGAAAGCACTTACCTCAAGCAGGTAGGCATGAGCCAGCTCCAGCTTTCTTTCTGAATCTGATAAGAACAAATTCTTTTTGGTATCCATAGCTTTCGTAGTGATAGCCACTTAGAGGAGGGGCCGAGACTGGTTGTTGCTGAGAGGCTGTTCATGGATGGTAATAGGGAGGGACCAGGGCTGCCTGGAGACCAGGCTCAGAAAAGTTGGTTATTCAGAACTGGTTGAGGGTGTTTCCTAATTAGTTACTGAACTCTATGCTTGATGCTGTCGACCAGGAAGAATTGGCTAACATTTCAAATTTCCTTTTCAGAAATAAGCCCAAGATAAGATTCTACCTTACATTCACAGGGATAACTGTCAATGAGGAAACATAAAGCAAGCACTGGCGGAGAGTTAGGGAACTTAAAACCCTTCTGTAGTGCTAGAGGGGATGTAAAACGATACAGCTGTTTTGGAAAGTAGCATGTTTGTTCCTCAAAGTGTTAAATATAGAATTACCAGCTGACCCAGAAGTTCGACTTCTTGGATTATGCAAAGGCCTGAAATATTGCAGCCATACCTAAATGATGTGGGAGCAGGGGGATCGAGGGATTATGCATTTTTAGTTTTAAAAGCATTGTCCACAGAGCCAACAGATGGGAGTGACTCGATCCATTAACTGATGATGGTGTGCTAGTGAGTTTTCTGCTTCTGTAACAAATACCTGTGATGATTTCATAAGAAAATGTTTACCTTGACTCATACTTTTAGAAGTTTCATTTCAAGTACCTTAAGCAGTAGCTTGGAAGAGAAAGATGGAGGAAAGAAGGACTCAGAATTCCAAGGTCTCTTTTAAGTACATGACTGAATGATTTAAGATCGTCTGTTAGCCCTGGGTGTTACAGGTTCTGCTACCTCCCAGCTGTGACGAGCTGGGGACTAAGCCTTGAGCATGTGGCTCTTTGAAAAATATTCTAGATCCGAACTTTAGCAGATGGCAAAACATGCCTTTTTAAGGCTGAGTAGCATTCAGTCCCTAATAGGAAGGAAATTTTGATATGTTAAAACATAGATGAAGGGGTTGGAGATTTAGCTCAGAGATAGAGCGCTTACCTAGCAAGCACAAGGCCCTGGGTTCGGTCCCCAGCTCCGAAAAAAAGAAAAAAAAAAACAAAAACAAAAACAAAAAAACATAGATGAATCTGAGAACATGCTGCTAAGTGAAATAAGCCTGTCCTGAAAGGCCACTACCACGCGATGCCCTTTATTCGAGGTCCTCAGAGCAGCTCAAATGGGTGGGCAGATGGAGAGTGTGTTAATGGTTACCTGCTAGAGCAGAGTAAGAGAGGAATGGAGAATAGTGTTTTACAGGCGCAGAGCTGAACCTTTCCGGGACAGCAGCATTTTAGTGACGAGTTATTATCATTGCCTTTCTTATTACTGTGAGCATCTGTCTGGCAGGAAGCACCATGAGGGAGGATGGCTTCATCTGGGCCCACGGTTTAAGGAGATGTAGTCTGTTGTCCCAGGGAGGGCAGAGACAGAGGGAGGTGGCTGTTTAACTTTGGGAGTGTGTATCAGCTGTGTTGTAGTTTATGTGAGATGTCCCCCTGTGGTCACATGTGTTCATTTGGTTGCCTGATGGTGGTAGCACAGGGAAGGTTTCAGACCCTTTAGAAGGTGGAGTCTCTCTGGAGGAAGTAAGCCACTGGAGGGCAAGCCGTGAGATTTTATAGTAGAGCCTACTTTCTGTTTCTTCTCTGCTTGCGATCTTGGATGAGATGTGACCAGCTGGCCTTCTGCTCTTCGTAGTGTTCCCTGTTGGAGGGACAGCGTCCCATTGAACTATAACCGCAGGCCAAGATAAACTTTTCCTCCCTTAAGTTGCTTCTTGTCAGGTGTGTATTCACGGTAATGAGACAGGAAACCAAGCTCCTTGCTGCTGCGATTCCCACTGTGATGAGCTGTACCCACAAACTGAGCTAAAATAAGCCCTTTCTCCCTTAAGTTGCATTTATTAGGGTATTTTATCACAGTAATTAGAAAAGGAACCCAAAAAACCGGTACTGAAGTGGAGCTGTTTGCAGTGTGCAGAGTGCATCGCAACTATAAGCAGTCCTGTAGTCTTTTTTTTTTTTTTTTAATGGCTTTTGAGACAGCCAAGGTCTCCAGGCTTGCCTACAGACCAATCTGGGAGGGCATTTTCTTTTTTGAGGTTCCATCTTCCTCAGTTGCTCTAGCTTGCGTGGAGTTGACATAAAACAAGCTTGCACAATGACCGCTTCTCAACCTGATGCTCCAAACACATCATCAATAAGCCATAACCTTTTCTTTCAGGTTCCCAAGATATTATAGTGATATCCGTATAACAATATAGAACATATTTCAAACTTTAAAAGTTCCACAGTCTTTAAAGTACAGTCTCTTTACAACATTCAGAGTCAGCTGGGGTTGGGGGTGGTGGCACGTGGCAGGTGGCACGAGTACACCTTTAATCTCAGCCTTCCTTTGGTAGGCAGAGACAGGTGGATTTCTTGGGTTTGAGGCCAGTCTGCTCTACAGAACAAGTTCTAGGACAGCCAGGGCTGCACAGAGAAACTCTGTTTTGAAAAACAAAATAAACAAACACCAAAACATTTAGAGTCACTTTCAACATTCAAAGCTACTCCAAAATATTTGTAGTTTCTCTGGAATATCCAAAGTCCCTCTAAGACACCCAGAGTCTCTTAATCGTGGACTCACAAAAACAAACAAAATTAAATACATTCTACTCTAGGAGCAAATAACCATGGCACAGCCACATTCAAACCAAGCAAAACCAAACTCCAACAATGTAAATAGTTCATTGTTCAATATCTGGGCTTCATTCGGGACCTTCTGGGCTCCTCCAAAAGGCTTGGGCCACTTCTCTCTCTCCATCCTCTGCAGCAAGGGCAGCTTGTCCCCTAAGCTCATGCCAGCTCCACTCACAGCTGCTGCTGTCCTTGGCCGTCATACAATGGACGTTCTCTTTTTAAAAAGCTTATTTTATTTATTTTTATGTACATCGATGTTTTTGCTTGGCCGTATCTCTGTGTAAGGGTGTCAGATTCTTTGGAACAGCAGTTATAGACATCCGTGAGCTGCCATGTGGGTCTGGGAATTGTACCCAGATCCTCTGGAAAAAACAACAATGCTCTTAACCACTGAGCCATCTCTCCAGCCCTGGTACTGTCATTTTCGAAATGCTGGGGTCTCCTGCTGCAGATAGGCCACACTTCTTCCCACAGCTCCTCCTGGGAGTCTCCTTCAGAGACTCTGCCTCTGCCTCCTGGTGCCAAGTCTCAGCCACTGTCCATAACCCTTTCATGCCTTCAAAACCACTTGGATGACTCTTATATGTTACCAGGCTTGACTGTCAGCATGAAATGCAGTCTTGGCTCCCTCTGGACCACAGCTTCTGTGTGCTGGCCCGTAGGAAACATTCCTAGACTTAATTATCCTCAGTGGCGCTGGTGTCTTCTTAACCACAGCTGGTTCTTCAGTCCCAACTGAATAGAACTCCAGATTCTTAATTCAGAATATCACATGAATGGCCTGGAGAGAGAGTCTTTGCTTCCTTCTGAAACTTCAAAAGCCAGGCATCAATCATGTGCATCTCTTTCAACATTTCTATCTTTCAAGCTCCCACCCATTAAGGGCTGAATGGCCCTCTCAGCCCGAAGTTACAAATTCTATCCACTATCCTTCCAAAACCAACATGGTCATAGGACTGGCACAGCAGAAAAGCTGGAGACAGGAACGGAGGCAGACGCCACTGAAGAAGGCTCAGCTTTTGTTCTTAGACAGCGTGGGACCACCTCTGCCCAGAAGTGGCACCATCCACAACGGACTGGGCTTTCCCCTTTCAGTCATCCATCAAGAACGTGCCCTACAGACTTGCCTTCAAGCAATGGGATGGAGGTATTTGTCTCATTTGAGATGCCTCTTCCCAGATGATGCCATCTTGTGTCCAGTTGACAAACAAACAAACAAACAGCACCTAGGACAACTGCTACTGGAACAAACAGAAAATTCCAAAATTTCTGTGTCTTCCTATCCTTGTCCTGGTCAGAGAATCTGTACAGTGATAGAGGATAAGACTCACCTCGGAAGAGGAATGTGGGTAAGGCTTGAAGAAGTAATTCTGAGGGTGTGACTCTTATTGTGACCAGGAGCTTTAGGAACAGTTACATTTGAGGGTGAAACTGAAGGAATCTGGTAGTTTTAGAACAAGACAGGGAGTGCAGGCCCCCTGTGGCCTTCAATGAAGGAGGAGGAAGGAATTTGGGTAGTGACTTAGAAGGGAACCAAGCACAGATGGGTGGATGTACAAAACTGTGCATACATTTCACTCTTCTCTGGGATATGGGCTTTACCAGCCGTGAGAATGGGACGTGTGGGATGCAGAGGAGTTCATACTCAGGGAAAGTTTGTCATCAGGCTCATGTGAAGAAAAGGCATGTAAATATGATATTGGCTTAAAAGGTGAGAATGACCTAAATTCCAGTTTAAGCTCCAACTGAGACAAATAAGCAGAAAGGCTTGGAATGCTGGCAATTTAGTAGAACCCTTTGTTACAGGCAGCAAAAGCCTGTTACTGACTTATTTCTAGGTACTTGGCATCCCAGTTTTCTCCCTACTTCGGTAATAGCACCATTTTTGAATCATCGTTAACAGCATTTACTCTCTGAAGGTCACTGATGTTGAGAATACCATTGTAGAGAAAAGGGAGAGCCCAGGGAACCATTGCCCTGGCCACTGACAACACTGGACCAGTTCTCATTATAGAAAGATCTTATGGTTTGAGTGTTAAGTGTCCCTCCCCCATCAGCTCATATGTTTGGATACCCGGTCACCAGCTTTTGATGCTGTTTTGGGATATTCTGAAACCTTTAGGAAGTGGGCCCTTGCTGGCAGGGGCTACTGGGGGTAGGTCTTGTGTTTTGTAGCCTGGTCCCACTTCTGCCCACTCCCTGCTTTCTGTGCAGGCACAATGTGACCAGCTAGCTTAAACTACAGCTGCTATGCTTTCCTACTTATGTGAACTGTGTTCCTCCCTAAACGGAGAGTCAGATTAAAGCTTTCCTCAGTTTGTGTCTGTTTCAGTGATAAACAGGACCATTCGGTTCTTAGTCTTGCAGAACTGATTTGCGTGTGGAATGTCAAGGACCTTGAGTCTGCAGACCAGTGACTCTCTAGAATGCAATAGATCAAACTCAACAGGTCATTTTTGTTAGACCTATCAGATAGGTTAGAAGCCCAGGATACTCAAAGAAAAATATACATAGACACCTAGCTCCTCAACTTTCAGAGGGGACTATATTCTCCTGGGAACTGAGCTAGAAATAATTTGTGTTACATTCAGGCAAAGAAACTGGAAACATTCTACCCATGTCCTAAGAATTTGAGTGTGGCTGAATTAAAAAATAATGGCATAACTTGTTTGGCCGAGGAAATTAAAGCTATTTAGGCTGTAATGGTTACCGATGAGTGTTCTTTTCCAGGTCTAGAGCGAGCAAATAGAGCAGAAGATTATGTGTAGTGAATGGGTATGTGCTAGGTTTATGTGCTAGGAAAGGAGTAAGAGTTTAAAGTCAAGGTGAATTTAAAAGCATCTGTGGTTGAGTTAACTACATTGGAGTTTAGCATCATTAAAGAGGAACTGGCTACTACACACCAGGATAATAAGAAGAGGCTCTCAGAGGGCAAACTCTACTTATAGAAGACTGATTTGGCTCTTTTTAGGAGGAGACCTGGGAGCCTCAAAAGCTCAGAGAGTTTAGGATTTAAATAGTATTTTGGTCTGAGCTTTCCCTAAGGACTATATGTTAAAACATTATCCACACACTGTACAGTGACTCCTTGTAGCCAAATTGCATCCCAGTGATCTTTTTCTAGTCCTATAGTGGAGATATGGTGGCTGTCCCTGAGTTTTTGAGGGATGGCAGGGTAATTCAGCTACTTCTACCCTTCTGTTAATGATTGCTTACTGAGTATATTCGTATATTCAGTATATATAGAATATATACTTACTCTTTGCCAGTTGGTAGGCTTCTAAAGGGCAATTGTTTCTAGTGGGACAAAATCAGAAATCAGAGGAGCTGATGAGGCTGGCACCTTATTTAAAGTGCAAACTAGTAGGTGGCTTATTTCTCTAGAAAGGAGAGCAAGAGCATACAAGCTCTTAAGCGTTGGTTTGGGGTCATGATTCTTATAGACAGAGAATAGGGGCGTGTCAGAAAGTCTGAGTGAATAGTCATCAAGGTGTTACTTATCTTTGTTCTTTGAAGAAAGTTTGAGATATTTGATCGGCTCCAGGTCTTCATATGGGACTTCTTGGTTGAGGTTACTTATTTTTTCCTGGAGACACTGATCCTAGCTGTTGATTTCTAGAAATTTGACAGCCACAAGAGTACTTAAGACCACTTGGCAAGGTCCCTTCTATTAAAGACCCAATAATTTCATTAGTTCTTTTTCCCAGGTTCTATGGAGGATCTGGTCCTCTTGGGTTACAGTTTTTGTGGCTGGGTTCTTAGAGCTGGCAATAATTTTGTTTCCACTTTCCTGTAGGCCCTTTTAGCCCTAGGCTTATTTTTGAGTATCTGATTGACCTCAGAATATAAGACAAGGTCTAATTATGAGGAAGTCCTTCCCTGTCACTCATAGGAACTGAGCCTCATGTTAAGAGTTTGGAGCTGTTCTGAGTCTCATGAGGGCAGTGAACAATCGCTTTAGTAATATTTTAGAGGTATCTTGGTAAAGCTTTATTAGGATCAATTTAATATTAGGACCTTTTAAATTTGCCAGAGAACTGTAGCCTTTAAGATAGTTTTCTGTTCTCAGGGAATTCAATATAGATTGGGTCTTCACTGATGTGAAAGACAGTCCATTGTGCTCTGTAATTAGTATGAAGGCAAAATTTTTGGTAATTGCTTTGAGGAGGGTGTCTTAGTTAGGGCTCTATTACTGTGAAGAGACAACATGACTATGGTAACTCTTATAAAGGAAAACATTTGATTAGAGCTGGCTTACTGTTTCAGAGGTTGAGTCCACTATCATAATGGGTGGGAAGCATGGCAGTGGGCAGGCAGATATGGTACTGGAGAAGGAGCTAAGAGTACTACATCTTGATCAGAAGACAGCAGGAGACTGTGTGTCACACTGGGTGTAGCTTGATCATATATGGCCTCCCACCTGGCTCCACAGTGACACACTTCCTCTAACAAGGACACGCCTCCTAATAGTGCCACTCTCTATGTTCAACCATTCAAACATATGAGTGTGTGGGGGCCATACCTCTTCAAACCACCACAGAGACCTTTTGCCAATTAAGTAGCCTTTTCAGTCCTAGTCGGGGACCTGGGTCCTTGACAGGTGATGGTGTCTGTAATCACCAATATTCTAAAAGCTGGGGCAAGAAGGCACATCTGGTTTTTAGTCCTTAACCTGTGTAAGTGCTTCACATGTAGATTGGCTCAAGGAGTCCAGAGGACACAGATAGCTAAAATTGTTCTGTATGCAGACAGTGTGGGCTTCACACACAATGATGGCCAGTCCTTGTCTTTGGAACAGTTAAGTTACCATGTCTAAAGTGACATCTCTCCCTGAATCATGTAGTCCCTAAATTAGTTTCCACTGTAGGTAGGGCCTGGGGTCTTAGTATCTTATTCCCCAGAGAGTCATGATTCCTTTTGGCGGTTCCCTTTTAGAGGCCATTCCAACTCCTGCACATCAGTGTTTGGAAGGAACAGTGTTAATTCTTGGGGGATCTGTAAGGTTACCTTTGCATCTCTTTTCCTTGGGCATCATTAAACATGTTCTTCCGATGGCTCTTGTCCATAAATGCCATTTGTTTAATAGGAGTTGGATGGTGTCCAATAGATTTAACATCTATGGTTCAGTCTGGACAGAACCAGTGGAGCTGTTAACAGTCTCCACGCTCTCCAAACACAGCATTGACATATAAGGTTATGAAGGTATACTTTGAATCGCTGTAGATATCATTTCTCTTTTCCTTTCCTTTTCTCTTTCCCCAGAGAACACTGAGGTCTCTGTGTTAGGGCTATTATTTCTGTCTTTGGGGCTTGAGTGGAAGGTGGTTACAGGAAGGCATCAATTACTCCTCTCTAGCTGACCACTGCATATCCTGTCTTTTTTTTTTTTAAGATTTATTTATTTATTATATATGAGTACACTGTAGCTGTTTTCGGACACACCAGAAGAGGGCATCAGATCTCATTATAGATGGTTGTGAGCCACCATGTGGTTGCTGGGATTGAACTCAGGACCTCTGGAAGAGCAGTCAGTGCTCTTAACCACTGAGCCATCTCTCCAGTCTGCATATCCTGTCTTAAACTCTCCACTGAAACATAACATATCTATATCTCTTCTGGACTGTCCAGCAGCTGGTCATTCAGTTGAATCTAGTTGGCCCAGGTGAGGTCGTTTCAATACGTAGGTGTGCCAAATCAGAAGGGGTTTTAGGCTGCCTTCATTTCAGTAGTTACCTCTGGGTTGCCAAGGACAGTTGCCTGAAATTAAGTTTACTTCTGGCCCCTTTAGTTCTAAGACATTCTTTTCCTGTTGGGTCATGAGAACGTCTAGTGATTGCCACAAAGACCGTGTAGACGATCTCCAACCAATAGTGCTGCAGTTACCATAGCTTTCAGATGGGGTTCTAATGCTCAGATGTCTAGTTTCTTCAAAAATTAGGCCACATGTCTCAGTTCTGTCCTATACACTTAATCAATACCACAAGATTGCTTTTCTGCCACAAATATCAGAGAGGGCTTATGGAGATCAAGCATGCCTAGTGAGAGCCTACTTTATCTGATTAAAAAATTGCTTTGATTGAACATCTTGTTTGAAGGGCTCAGAGTCTAGACCCTTGCATAGAGAGGTTTTGTCATTAATCCAAAGTTGGAAATCCTAATCTGACAAAATCGAGCCATGTTCAAGAAACTATCTTGTTCTTGGTTGAAGTAGTTCAATTATCCCTAACTTGATGTGATGTAGCATGGTGTTCTCTCTCTCTCTCTCTTCTCTTTCTCTTTCAGAAAGTTTATGACTTTGATGGTATTTTGGTCTGAGCTTTCTCTAGTAGACATTGAAACATCGCCTACATGTTGGAGAATGGCTCCTTGTGTCAAAACTAGGTCCTAAGATCTGTTTCTAATGATGCAGCAAAATATGGTGCCTTTTCCTGAACCCTTGTGGGAAGGTTGTCCACATACACTGTTGGAAAGCTCCAGTGATTGGGTCTTTTCATCCAAAACCAAACCATACCAAACCAAACCAAACCAAACCAAACCATACCAAACCAAAACCAAACTATGGTTCAAGGTATAAAGGAATACAAAGAAGAAAGGTGTCTTTTGGCTCTACCACTCCTCTATTAATTGCCTTCTTACTCTGAAAAAAATAAGTCTCGGGCTAGTCATCTTTCTTCAGTTGCCTTATGTACGAGGTGAATTAGGGTTTTACAGGGAAAATGACAGAGGACCAGAAAGATATATTGTAGAAAAGTTTTCATAATACATTGTATTTCTAATTCAACTTCCCTCTTTAATGGGCCTGTCTTCATTAGATAACTTATCCCAGGTTTTGAATAGATTTTTACTGGAGCAAGATGTTTTAGCTTATCCAGGGGTTCTTGTACCCCAAACAGTCAGATTCATTTTTGTGGGTTACTTTCTTGGGGGTCTTTTGGAGGCTGGGGTCTAGAGCCCCTAGAGTATTACAAGATTGCTCTAGGTAGCACAAGTCTCTTTCCAAAATGGGAGGTTATTGAGCGACTGTCAGGAATACATAATTAAAAGCCTGGTCTTCAACTTGATAGATGCCTGAGGTAGTAAAGTAGTATCTTGTAGGGGATTCCTTCTACCCACCACTGTGTCTGTAGACCAGGAAGATAGGTTTCCAGGGAAAGGTAAGGACCAGGTAAGTGGCTTCACTATCTATAACAGATTAGTTTTCTTACCCGATACTTCAAGGATAATTCAAGGTACTTCAGCAAGGAACAGGAGGTTAGCCTATTTCCTGGGCACCCTCACCTATAAGGTAGCCATGATGCTGAGGTAGGGGTTATGTTCTTTTTTTCCTCTGAGACAGCATCCATCCACATTTCAGTGTTAGATTTCCAGGTCCTTTCATGTTGAATTTTCCAGGATGGGGAAGTAGTGGTTGGTGCTCTCACGTGCCTAATGTTGCGACCCACCCCCCTCTTTCTTTTAAATCTCTGGGGCTTATGTGGATCTTTTGGATAGGTCTAGCCAATGCCTTCAAGGGCAAATGTAATCATCTCTGTTCCTTTTGGTCTTCCTCTAGATCTTGGCTGTTAAACACAAAGAGAAGGGTGTGCAACAGCTAAGTGTGTGGGTTCTGGGGTCGACTCTTTAGTTCCCGATGTGTTCTTTCATCTCTAATGCTGACTGGATAATAAAATGTTGACCCAGAAGAGCTTATACTTTGGCGAATGTAGGATCCATATCAGTGAATTAATGAAAGCCTCAATTAGCCTGTTGGGAAATAGGGCGGAGTTTTCTTCCTTTTTGCAAGTATCTTCTCCAGTGTTGTCATAGTTACTTAAGTATAGTTTTTTATTCTTGCAATAAGGCTTTCTATCATCTGCTTATACCTATGAGTCCCTGACAAGGATTTAGAATCCTATTAGTGGTTTCCTGATCTGAGAGATTGTCATTACAGCTTTACCAAATAAATTGTTTGTTTGGATTCTTAAAGTATCCTCCAAGATTCTCTCTTTTCTTCCAGGGATGTAGCAAGTAAACAGGCAGGAATGTAGGTCTTTCCTTGTGAGGTCATAAGCCAAAGTTAAGGTTCAGAAATAACTGGTAAATGTGATGTTCCTCAGAAATGTTCCTAGTGTCTTGTATTATTGAAGATTTGTGATTGAAAAGGACTCAATTGTCACCACCAGTCTAGGCACTTCTCTTAAGGGGAGTGCCATAGACAGAGAAGACAATGGAAGCTCCCCTCTTTGTGTGGCCTGCAGGGCTGGGTTCCATTTTGCTGTTATCTTGGGGTAAGTAGGAGAATATGGAGGCAGGGTGGGCCTCAATTGAATGGAAGAAGATATTAACCTGCGGCCTGTTGCCCACTGTTTTTGTTTTTGAGACAAGATCTCTATGTATTCCATGATGTTCTTCTTTTAAAAGCAGGGTTTGGACACAAGCAGGGATCCTCTCTTGCTTTTGCATTACATAGTCTCCTTTCTAGAGAATTTTGAAAGCCTGAATTTATGATATTTCAGACCATTTCCCTTGATTCTTAAAACATAGATTTTGCAGAATGTTGTTGTAGTTACAACATCCTTTGGCTGAATTTCCCCATCACTGGAGCTTGTTTTGAGGCTTATGATGCACAATAAAATATTAGCTTCTTTTTCTTTCGGTTCTCCAGATCAAACTTATTTCACTTATTGAAGGTGTGTTGTAATGTCCAAGGGAAATGAAAACAGGTTTCCCGTAAAGATCCTGGGGAGGGAGAGACAAGTACCAATGCCCCTGGAATGGATAAATAATGTCCATTTTGTCTACTTAGTCCTCAAGGAGATCTGGTGGGTTAGAGTGTCCTCTTTCCCATCATTTGGACCCAGACATCTCTGGATCAGAGTGACCATAGTTTCAGTGCAGTTAGAAACATCAGTTTTAACATCCAGTTCTTCTGGCTTTACTCTTTCCTCTGGCACAGGGTTGAACCACTTGGTTAAATTGTTTCTCCGTCTTGGGATTAAGTCTTGCAATGTCTCTGCCTAGATGGATTACTCCCTGCCTCTTGAGTTACTAGGTGACTAGTTTTAGAGAAAAAGCTTGCTTGAATGCATGACTATGGCTTTTGCTTTTAGACTGCCATTTAATGCAATGGTGTTAATGTTTTCCTTAGACCTCATCCTTAAGGTGATGTCTTATTATCTCCTAAAATGGGGAGCAGAGTCAGTTAGGAGTTACAGATGGTGTCTGCATGTGAAGCACGCAGGTAGGTGTTGAGAACCCAGGTGCAGGGTTGGAAGTGGATCCTGGAGAATTATCTCAAGAGGAGGGTGCAGGTGAGAGCTGCTGTGGTCTGGCTAAGAGTCCAGTATGAGTCTGCCATACCATGTCATTCCCAGTAGGCCTCCAGGAAGCTGGAAGGAATAGTAGGTATGAACTGAATGCCAGTGGTGGAAGAGAAAGTCTGTGGCTACAACATTATGCCTCACCCATAAGTGTTGCCACCTTGGCTGGCATGTGACATCACCATCTTTGTTGGCCATGTGACCAGCTAGTTGCCTATGGATGATAGGCAGCTTCATGTGTTCATGTCTTTGGGAGGGTATCTTTTTTTTTTTTTTTGGTTCTTTTTTTCGGAGCTGGGGACCGAACCCAGGGCCTTGTGCTTCCAAGGCAAGCGCTCTACCACTGAGCTAAATCCCCAACCCCTTGGGAGGGTATCTTATAGGTTGGCTGGGGCTCATGTGGATTCCTGTGAACTTCCAAGTTTAAAGATGGATTCTCCCAGATAAACATTTATCAGTTTAGTCTTAGAAAGTGCTTCTATCTGATTGACCTGTAAGCACATCTGTGGAACATTTTCTTGATTGATGCTTGGTGTGGGATGGCCCAGTCCACCATGGAGGTGCCATCTCTGGGCAAGTGGTCCTGAGCTGTATAAGAAAGCAGGCTGATAAGCAATGAAGAGTAAACCAGTAAGCAGTGTTCCTCCTTCTGCTGCAGTTCCTACCTTCAGGTTCCTGCTTTGACTCTTTTCAGTGATAAACTGTGTATGATTGGAAATGTAAGCCCAAACAGCTTTCCTTTCATGTTGGTTTTGGTCATGGTCTTTATTATATCATTAGGAACCAATCCTGGGCATCCGGAAAAGAAGGATTAAAAAAGAGTGTTTGAGTATGGATTTCCCAGGCTTTGGTCAGCATTCCATGGGAACTTGCTATCATGTTGTGGTAGGTATCCTTGTTAGGATGAGAGCACTTGAAAGCCTTTCCTGCTTCCTTCTCATAGCTGCCTGATTGACAGTGGTTATAGGTACACATCTGAGTTCAGAGCACAGCTGCTAAAATTGGCAGGTTCCAGTGTCTGCAAACAGTGATTTGGACAAAGACACATGGGATGGGGAAAGATAGTTCATTAGATGAGAGAAACAAACGAACTTAGAAATACAGCAGGGCTTTCTGAGGTCTAGGTCCCAGAAGAGATCAAGATTGGGCCCCTGTTACCATTAATTTACATATTGTGCATCTTTTCTGATGATGTGGTTTTCATTACATATGTACCCAGTGTTCAGGAAAGTTTCCAGTTTTCCCTTAATATCGGCTGCTTTCACGTGTTTGTCCTGGTGCCTTTGGAATCTGATCCCACCCTCTGTCATACATCTTGTTAATTCACAGGATTCCTGCTGTGGGGCAACCATTGCACTGTGGGTGATCCTTGCTATTAGTTCCTTTGCTACTGATGTCACCAAATTTCTTTCAAGAAACAACTTAATGGAGAGTTTATTTCATAAGCCTTAGAGATTTAGAGGGAATCCAGTCCCTTATGTTACAAAAGACAAGGCTGCAGGTGCATGAGGCAGCTGCTCACACTGTCTGCAGACCTGGGTTTAATCTGGAATTTATGATGAGAGGAGATAACTGACTTCTAGAAGTTGTCTACTGACATTTTTTACAGGTACATAAGCAAGCGCGCGCGCGCGCGCACACACACACACACACACACACACACACACACACACAGACACACACACACACACACACACACAGACACATTTCCTTCTTGCTCAGGGATCTGTAGTTTCCCGACATCTGCCGGCTGACACAGCCAGGCGACCCTTAACTAAACTGACTCCCACCTCTGAGCCTGTAGACTTTATTTACCTTTGTTGTGTTGTACATTACCTTTCTCAAATTTCCCCGACCACTTACTGTAGATAGCACATGAACCTAAGGATATGGAGATAATTTCCGAGCTGATAAGGCATCGCTATATAAACTGGCAACATGACCACTCACTGGTACGATTAGAGGCAGAGTTTTTATCGTAGACAGAACAGCTGGAGGCATCTGGAAGAATCCAGAGAAGGGAAAGAGAGCAGAAGATTGAACATGGCCGGCAGACGGGGCCTGGTCCGAGACAAGCGAGCAAAGGCAGAGCAGAGAGGCAGAGTAGGAGTGAGGAGTCTGAGAGAGGAGGCCTAGCACAGACAAAAGTAGGAGCACAGCCAAAAAAGCCTGGCAATGAGGAGAATGAATACCTGGGAGGTGGGGGTGGGGAGCAGGCATGAGCTGGGGAAGAGTAGGATGGGGAAGGGGAGAGAAGATCTTTCCTAGTGGACTCTGAAATGCATATTAGGCACTTGTGATACCGAGTGAGCCTGGAGGTCAGCATGCATTTGTTATGCTGATAAACACCACGGAGAGCTATTTGTCCTCCTGCTACTGATGAGGGAAATGGTTCTTTTTGGTAGCTTGGGAGCAGTCTTCAAAGTTCCTGAGGAATGTTGGCTTTTGCCTAATCACTAGAATTTGAGGGAATAGAGTTTCCTCTGGACTCGATTGTCACCTTAAAGTTGGGGTCTAAGGAAAAAAATAACCCTGCATTCACATAGCAATACTAAAAAGAATTTAAAAATTAAAAGTCCCCATGAGGCAGAATAGGATGGAAAGTCCCAAGAATATGTTTTAGGTCGTGACTTATTTAGCCAACGAACCAATCTATGAGCAAGTTGTTTGTCTTCTGGGTCAGCATGGGTTGGTTGAAAAAGAGCAAAACAACCCACCCAAACCCAAGTTTACTGCGTTTAGTGGCTTCTCCCCCACGGATAGACTAAAGATTACTTAGGAGCTGAATAAGCGAGATAACACTTTCTTTTTTGTTTAGTTTTTATATGAAGGGTTCTCTTATAAGTGTCATTGTGAATCTCCTTCTTGGTAATGTATATAACTTTTTTTTAGAGGTTGAAAAGTTTTAATTACACACTGTAAGGCTCCATAATTTGCCGGAGAATGATACCCAGGACTCAAATAGTATGTAAACGCAGAGTGTTTTATCCTGCAGAAGTCCAGCATGCTGACTTCCCATTACCAAGATAGAGAGACATCGAAGTGTGCTCAGAGGCCTGATTTAAAGCACATTAGGGCATTCCAGGGTAGGCGACCCTTATCTTACTCACTGGGGAGTGGGGGCTGGAAACTTTCTGAGGAAGTGGCTGAGGAAGTCTGGAAACTGCTGCTGACCCATTGTCCCTGCCTTCTTAGGCCAGGTGGCCCGGCAGCTTCTGAGGCCTGTGCTTACCTAGAGTTGCCCAATTCTTGGGAACAGAGGTTTAGGCCTAGTCTTCTTACCGGCCAATTTGAAGCCGGGCATGGAATCGGCCTAGCCTTCTCATGTGTGTGGGTGGTGGTGATATGTCATGTACATGTGTCTGCAGAGGCCGGACTGGAGTTACAGTTGTGAACTTCCTGGTGTGGGCGTTAGCGATTGAACTTGGGTCTTCTGCACCAGTAGTAAGCACTCTTAATTTCTGGGCCGTCTCTCCAGTACCTATATATGGTTTATATACCTTCTTCCTGTGGCTGGGGACATTCCTCAGTTGGTAGGAATTCTTGCTGTACGATTGCTGAGACTCTGAATTCATATCTTAGCACCCATGTAGAAAAGCAGAAATGCATCTGAGTATCTGTAACTCCAGAGCACAGATAAACCAGCCCAACAAGTCCCTATGGACATGTGTGCATACATCATACAGGCACACGCAGGTACACACACACACACACACACACACACACACACACACACACCCCACTAATAAGCCTGCTTTTCTGATATTCTTCTCACTTTTTTTATAGGTACTTCCTACTTAACAGACATCGTGTGGTGGGCTGGCACCATTGCAAGTAAGTGGTTTGTGTAGTAGATTACCATCTTCTTACTTTTTTCTGAAGTCATCACATGGGTAAGGATGGAGAGGGCAGATGAGCGTGGCTTTGAAGGTCCTCCCATACTTCTACTCTCTGCACTTCAGATTCACTCTCTTTTCCTGTTGGCCTTCCCTTTGCTGAAAGAGAGTAGATGGGAAAGTGTGGTGTGCTGACCTGGGACAAGGAGGCAGGGGCTCCGGCTGCAGATCAGAGATCACGTGCTCTAACTTAAATAAAATAAACTATGACTTTTAAAAAAATCATGTAGTTTGTCCTATATTGCCTTTAAAGCAAAATGCTACCTTGCTGAGGCTGATGACACTCATTGGGGAACCCCCTTTTGAGCTCTGTTTGAGTACACACCTCGGCGTCCTGTACCACCCAGCTCTGGACGTCTTCTCACACTGGAGCAGGCCCGGGTCGTTTGAAGGCTGTTGTGAAGCTCTGCCCAACCTGTTGAGAAAAGATTGGTCATTGGGTACCAAGTGGCAGTCAAAAGCAGTATGGTACCTTGGTGTACTACTATAGCAGGCATGGCATGATATGAACTACCGTGTATATCATAAAAATAGTTTAAAGTATTTTGAGTGTTGGTACTGTAAAACAATGAAAAATGTTTGAGCACATGCATATGCGCAAGCATTACTTGGTACCCATGCACTACTTTTATGTGATATCTTGACCATTAAATAAATAAATAAATAAATAAGTTTAAAATGTAAAAGTTAAAATATTTTAAGATAGAATTCAAAGAGTGAGGATATATTCAGTGTTGTACTTGTTACTGTGGTAATGCTGGCCATTTCCAGAGAGTTGAGACTACTTCCCAGACCAGTGATGTTCTGCCATGGGGATCTGTGAGCACGCAGATTTGAGTCCTCAGAAGTGGTGCAAAAGAAGCCCTTTCAGAACAGAATCTTGCAAAACCTCGATTGGTGATAAAAAGGGAACTTTGTAAAGGCAAGCAGTATCCTTGTGATTCTCTTGACAGTGGCTGTTGGCCAGATTGGAAACTTCCTAGCTTACACTGCGGTCCCTACGGTCCTGGTGACTCCTTTAGGTGCCCTTGGAGTGCCGTTTGGGTGAGAACTGACATTCTGTTTTGATATTTAATAATCGGTTTGCATAGGAAAAAACCCTTTCATTATAAATGTTTCTGTTTAAAGAGTAAAGTTGATGAAAATAGATTTGTTTTGTACTTAGAATTCATATTATCACTTTAACCCTATCAATGCATTTCTGTGTGTTACTGATACTTCTCTCAGAACTCACTTTATTGTGTTTCTGGTTCGAGTTTATTCATAGTTATCAGTGTATCCACTGCTGTTCACCCTTCTGGGCTTTGCTCCGGAAAACTTCTGAGAACCTAGAGTCTTCATCTTGCCACTGTATGTTACTCTCAGAACTCTTTCTGTAAAATGTCAGTTTGTGTTGTTGTGTTTGTGTGTTTCGTGAGGATGGTTAGCATCCTCTGCTAGACAGGCGGTCTCCCATCTCATTCCAGTAAGCTACTGAAGCTGGGTGCACGGCAGGTGGGCGTCAGTGCATGTGGACGAGGGTATGTCATCACGGTCCTGCAAACGGACACTGAGTGATGAGAGCTCTGGGCTTTACTCTGTCAGGCTGATCCAATCCAAACAGGAACTGGCATACTCAAGTTGGAGTTTCATGGATTGAAATATCTGCCTGTCACAAGGGATCAGGGCTCCAGGGACCAGGCATATAAGCAAGGTTACTCTCCCATTACCTAGAATAGGAGAGGAGTAAAGATTTAGAGTGACAACTGTCAAAAGTCGCCCTCTTTATTCTTTATTAGCTTGGTCACCTAGGTCATTTTCTTTTGCTGCAACAACATGGTTAGGAGTGGATAATATTTTTTTTTAAGGAACAAGGTTTTAATTTTGGTTCATAATTCTAGAAGCTACAAAGTAAAAGACTGGGCAGCCCCCTCCTCTTTTTCTTTCTTTTTTTCTTTTGAGATGTAGCCCTAGCTGGCCTGGAGCTCGTTATATAGACTACACTGTTCTTGAGGTGGTCTGTTTCTACCTCGCGGATGCTAAGATTAAAGTTATATAGCAGCACATCTGAATAAAGATTTATTTTATTTTATTCGGTTTTTTAAATAATTATTTTTATTTTTAATTATGTATAGATAGATAGATAGATAGATAGATAGATAGATAGATAGATAGATAGATAGATAGATAGATAGATAGATATGTGTATGGGTATGTGTACACGTAAGTGCAGGTACCCTGGAACTCAGAAGAGGACATTGGATCTCCTGGAGTTATAGGCTGTTGTGAACTGCCTGATGTCAGTCAGTGCTGATGTCAGAACACAGAAGTGAACTTGTGTTCTCTGGACAAACTGCATGGGCTCTTACCAACTGAGCTGTGTCTCTCCAGCCCCAGACAACCCCATTTGTGGGCTCACAAACTATGCCAAACACCCCGAAGAGAACTCCCACATTATAACAGTTGATTTAGTGGCAACAAATGCAGTCCTACGAGAGCTGCATTATCTCAAGCTTTCCCTTCTTGTTTCCCTCCCTCCCTCCTCCCTTGCCCCCTTTTTCTCTGTGCAGCTCTGGCTGTCCAAGAACTTGCCCTGTAGACCAAGTTCACCTTAAACTCACAGAGACCCTCCTGCCTTTGCCTCCCAAATGCTGGGAGTAAAGGCTTGTGCCACGCCAACCTGGTTCAGTAATTGCTTTTAATGATGTGATCACCTTTTAAAACTGCAAATCAAATTTCAAAATTAGTATTTGTAGGGATAAACCACATCCAAACACTTGGCTTACTGGAAAATGTTTTTTATGAGAGCTCCACTGACTCTATCAACATAGCCTGCTACAAGGATATTGGTGCTCTGTTGTACCTTTGAAGATGCTAAAATAGACAGACAAGGATAGAAGAGAAGAACTCTTTCATCTCATGCGTATGTTGGCTGCAGCCTTATTCCAGACAGACCTTACAGAGAAGAGTGTGATAAATGTATTTCTTTACCTTAAATTCACTTTAAAATTCTGTGGTCTAGGGCTGGAGAGGTGGCTCAGCAGTTAAGAGCACTACTCACCATTTCAGAGTATTCGAATTCAGTTCTGAGCAACACAACGACATTACGGCTCAGAGCCACCGGTAACCCCAGTTTCACGGTACCTTTAGCCCTGTTGTGCTGTCTGATGACACGGCACTCACACGGTGTATAGGCATGCATTCAGGCAAACATTCATACACATAAAATAAAAATAAAGTCTCAAAAAAAAAGATTATGTAGTCTAAAAACCTCAACTCTTTTTTTCATATCTAACTTTGAAATTAGGTTTTTTACCCCACTGCTCTTACCCAAACGTATGCTTGGTATTAATATTGCTTGAGGTCACTTTGTATTTTGGGTGCTCCTGAAAGTCTGATGGGGGCAGGAATGGGGCTTATGCTTGGAATCACTCAGCTTTCCCAGTGGTTCCCATGCAACATAAGCTGATTTCGTGATCTTCAGACATGGCACATGTAATACGTAAGTCAATCCTCATGCCTTTATAGTTAAGTAACCCACCGATCCAATTTTGCAAGAGCTGCTATTCACCTAGTGATGTATAGGATTTTTTTTCTTGCTGTGGTTTTAAGGATCAAACAGAGAACTATGTGCATGCTTCAAGCAACACACTTTGAGCTTTAAAAAAAATAGGTAAATCAAGGTAAATTAGAGAAAAGCAGAGATGGCAAAGTATGTATATGTATGGTTTCTAAGAAGTTCTGTTGATAATGAGCAAATTGCTGAATTCATAAAGAATAGGAAAGAATATGGCACTGGAAAGAATATCAGTCTATATTTCTGACAGAGAGCCCCGTCAAATAGGCCCATTTTGATACAAAACAGTCTAATATATTCAAAGTAATCATCGCAATATACTTTAATAGAGGTTTTAAAAAGTTATTTGGAAATAATTTCCAAATTATGGAAAGGGTATAAGATTAATTATCATATTAATTAGTGCCCAAGGACCTCACCCAGACATACTCTTTGAACTTTTTAGCTTACTTTCTCTTTCCTTGACTTTCTTGAATCAGGCTCTCTTAATCTTGGCAAGATTGCCATTTGAGGTCAGATATTTCTTTGTTGGATGAATTGAAGAAAGCTGTTGTGTATACTGTGGTTGTTTAGCAGTGTCCCTGGCCTCTGCTGACTCCATGCCATTAACATTGATCCCCTTCCTAAGTATCTCTAGACATACACAAAGCAATTCATATGTTCAACAGAAAAAACAGGTGGATGTAGGAGGACACAGGTCCTGTTGAAAGAACTCGCCACAAAGCCAAATGACATGTATGCCCTCTCCATAAAATATTTTTAAATAAAAATTAAGACATAATATGTTATGAAATAATAGCTATGAGTATGTTAGAAAAGCAATCTACCAGACAAAGCAGATTGTACGACAACAACAACAAAATGTTACCGAAGGACATTTTATGCTAAAATGGTCACTTCTTCTGGAAAATATAAACAGTTAAATGCGCACAAAACAACTTCAGAATACATGTGTCCAAATTTAATAGGGGAAAAGGCGAGAGATAATAGAGATGGCTCCATGGTTGAGGGCACTGGCTGCTCTTCCAGAAGACTCTGTTTGGTTCCCAGCAACCACATGGAAACCCATAGCTGTCCACATTCTGCTTTCAGGGCCTCACAGCCACTGGGCATGCACGTGATACACAGACATACATGCAGGCATAAACCCATGTACACAAAAACAAACAGGTAAAAAATACTTCATGTCTGTGACGGTGACCGAGGGTGTGAATGTGATGAAAGCACGTGACGTAGATGAGGTCAGGAGGGTGGTTTGGATGACTGCATCAGTAGCTTTTTAAGAAGGAAAGACCTGAGCTCACGCTTTTGCTTCACCCTGCCCCATGATCGCCACTCGGCCATGTGAGTCAGGTGCTAAGCAGATCCAGTGCTAAGCCCTTACATCCTCAGCCTGTAGAACTGATCTAAATAAGCCCCTGTTCTCTGTAAATTACCCAGTTTGGGATACTTACTTATAGCAGAAATTGACTGAGACAATACTGTAATCACTAAAACCAGAAATAAAGTAGGGACATTTCTACAACTATATAGAAGTGAAAATAATTATATGGCATCAGATTAGGTAATTTAGGAGAAACGGACACATTCCTAGAGAAGCTACTAATACTGTTTCAGGAAAAAATACAAATTTCTAATTCTTAATTAAAAAAATTAGCTCCAAAAAAGAAAAGGCAAGGAACAAAAATATTTACTGATTATTTCTATTGTTTGGGAATTTTATGTATGCATATAATGCATCTGATCAGATCTCTCCTTCCCTTCCCCCCTCTCTAGTTTCTCTCCTATCCCTCCCAATATTTTCCTTCAATCTATATGCATATACTTTAGAAAGGCCCACCAAGTCCACATAATGCTGCCTGTCTGTTCCCAGATGTAGTACCATCTCCTGGAACACGCCTCCCTGGAGCATCATCCCTGAAGAAAACTGACTCCTGTTTCTGGATGAGACTTTATGAGCCCCTCCTCCATCCATGTTGGGATTTTGTGTGGCTTGATTTTGTGCAGTCACAACCACTGGAGTTCATACATGCTATTAACATAACTCTTAAGGCAGGTAAAACCAGTTTCCGTACAGACACCCAACCCCTCTGGCTCTTAGAACCTTTTTGCTTATCCCCTCATCTGCAATGATCTCTGAAGGAAGGGGTATGATACATGTGTAATGTTCCACTTAGAACTGAGCATTCCACAGTCTTGTGATCTCCGCACATTGATCAGTTGTGGGCCTCTGTATTAATCACCGTCCACTGTAAAAAGAAGCTTCCCTTACTCATTTATGGTTAGAAAGCCAAGAACTTCGGAGGTAGTTTATTAATATGTCCATTTAGCGGAACGATAGTACTAGGTTTTAGCCACACACAGGGTTTTGGTTGGTTGGTTTGGGGTTAATTCTTCTAGGTGTGGGTTCCATCTTGTGGTACATAAAGTGGTTGGTTAGTCCCATACCATCTTTTCCACTCTTATTCCAGCAGGCTTATCCTGCCAAGGTCAACCATTCTTGGAGCTCAAGGGTTCACATCTGGGTAAAACTATTATTTCTCTTTCCCTATAGAATTCATAGCATGTTCCGATACTGATGGATACTGGGAAGAGTGGAATCACTTTTCTTCAGAGATACTGGCCCTGAGAGACTGTTCCATGCAGACAGTCTCATACTGTGGTCATATAGACAGTGTTAAATGTATTCAGTTGGTATTAAATTAAAGGGAGGGGAGGAAAGGAGGAGGTGTGTAAAAGGAAAAATGAAAACGTGACAATGGGAGAGAAAAGTAGGGGGAATGGGAAGGAATTAGAGAAAAGGGAATAGAATCCAGTTTATGGAGTCCAAAAACACATGTGTGGGCTAAATAAAAAAAATATTTAATAAAAGTTAAAGTTTCATATCTAGTAGAACCAAAGTAAATGAAATAGGAATAAATTTCACAAAAAAAGGGCAGTCATACTTTGAAAACTATGAAAGTCTTTCACAGTCTGAAAGCAGGTGCTAATGCCAAGAGATATTCCTGAGTGTATTTAAAAGAGATGTAGTAATGGCCCATATTTACAGACCAGAAAAAAATATTACCATGGTAGTGCTCTCATTAATCTGTAGGTTGGGCAAAATTCTATCAAAATCCCATCTGAATTCTTCATAGAATTGGCACACTGTTCCTAAAATTTATATGCAGATGGAGAAAACTTTAAATAGATGAACAATCTTGAAAATATAGAGGAAGCTGGAGGAATGATACTTTCTAATTTCAAGGCTTCTTTCAAAACATAGTAATCAAGCTGGGTGCTGTGGTGTATGCCTGTAAGCCCAGCATTTGAAAGGCCGATGCAAGGGGACTTCATGATTGAGATGAGACTGGGATTCATACTGAGCCCTCATCTCAAATAAACACTACAGTAATCAAAACCTAATAACTGGCTTAGGTCAGGCATACAAATCTATGAAAATACGATTGGGATTTCAGAGATACACTTACAGTCTTACACGTATTTCTTACTAGAAATACTGAACTAACTCTATAAGAAAGACTAGGCTTTCAAAACATAGAGCTGAAGGGCTGGGGCTGGAGCTCACCTGTATTTACCTTTGCCATGTCTACTCAGCATTGTTCTGAGCACATGCAAGGTCCTAAGCTTAATCCCAGCAGTGCCAGAATGAAGAAACAACCCGTATGGTGCCAACAAACAGGACACTGGCATGCAGATATTCAAAGGTATTGCCTCCCTTCCCACACAAAAAGGAACTCAAATCCGTCTGAGAACTAAAACTAGCAGACTCCTAGAAGAAAACAGTTTAAGTCACTATAATTTTTAAATCAGGCAATGGGTTATTTAAGTATGATACCAAAATCACATGAAGAAAGAAATAAACCAGATACCAAAATTAAAACCTCTATTCTGCAGAAAAATGATGCTTGGAGGGAGACTTGTTTGAGATGTCCACAGTGAGTGTAAGCATGGAGTTGAGGTAGACACAATCAAGATGCATTGTATCATGTATGAAATTGGTAAAAAGAATAAATTTAAAATAAGTAGTGATCTAGTGAGAAGACTTAGCAGGTAAAAACAAACTTGATCTTTACCAAGCTTACTGTCAAATCTGATGGATGGATGACCTCAGTTCAGTCCTGTAGGCCACATTAAGTAAATAGACTCTTATAAATTGTCTTCTGACCACCAAATACATACTATAGAATGTTTGTGCACACACACACACACACACACACACACACACACACACACATTTTAAAACCATGTTCCAGAAATTGCCATCGAGAAAGAAAATTCACAATTTCTCAAATTACGTATACGATAAGGAACTTGTACTTCCATATATAAAACTCTTATAAGTCATCAATACCAACCTTCACATGTGGCCATTGCATTCTGGTCCTTTGCACTGGGGTGGGAGGTGATGTGGCCTTGTGGTGCAGGCTCATTGTCTTGCTGCATTTGTTCATGGCGGGCCCTTCCAACCATGGCACAGTCCGACAGCTGTCCCAGGTGAACCCAGTTCTGCTTTTTGTTCTATGACCCTCCCCCTTCTGCCCCTGATTCTTTATTACTTTATTACTTTTCTATTGCTGCGACATACAGCTTCAGAGAGTGAGAGTCCAGAATGGCAGAGCAGAGGGACAGCTGAGGGCTCATCTGTTGATCCATAAGCGGGAGGCAGACACAGCACTGGGGATGGTTCCACCTTTTGAAACCTCAAAGCCTTCCTCCAGCAAGGTCACACCCCCTAATCCCTTTGCAAACAGTTCCACCAACTAGGGATCATGTAGATAAAAATATGAGCCTCTGGGTGCCATTTAAACCATCCCAGCCCTAATTTAAAATACAGGCATGTTTTGGCATGGTTTTCTTATTATGTCAGCAATGCAGTTTATTTTCCAAACTGGACTACTAGGCCTCCTTTAGGACAAAACTGTAGGTACAGTATAGTATTTATGCTGTTTGCATTACAGAAAGTAGCATTATAAGGCAGGAGGTGGACACTTCAGAAAGTGATAGTCCCAAGTGTGGTGTGTTGACCGTGTGAGCCTTTTCCAACTCAGGTCTCTTACCCATGCTTTCTTGCCCCTGGTCTGTCCAGTCATCTTTAATTCTTTTTATTTAACAAAGTACAAGTTAAGGATTTCTCAGTTCACTTATATGGCCGAATACATTTCTTCCCAAATAAATCTAGTTTTAACTGGATGCCCTGCTCTCCGCCCCAGTATCTGAATAACTAGGAAAGGAGAGCCGCTGAGCGCGAGAGTCTAAAGAGTCGAAGCTCACCATCGCCTTACCGGACCCCTGTCCGTCTGCTTTTCTAAGGGCATCTGAACAGATGAACTGGTTCTCTGCAAAAGACAGGTTTTTTTTTGTCCCTCACTTACTGTGACGCGAGGCTACCTCCTCCCAGAGCTGAGAGGAGCCCTGTCCAGTCACTTCTTCAGGTCTTCGCCTGCAGCCACATACCACTCTCTCTCACTCCTCGGAGAAGGCAACGTTTACTTTCTAACCATTTGGCCTTAATTTTACTTTAATTTTTTTCTGGGTTTTGTTCACAGGTATTTTTAATTCATTTTGTAATTGAGACCCCCAAGTGATGGGTTTCATTATAACCCTTCTTCATGCACGGATTTTGATCTTTCTCCAGGCCACATTCTGCTTGCTGGTCGCTCGCTCACACCAAGGCAGCCCTCCCTTCTGCCCTTTTGTCATATTCTATTCTATTCCATCTCCATTTCCTTCTTCCCTCACTTGAGACCTCTGCCTTCCCTTTCCGATGACTTAATTTCCCAGTAGCACTGCGGGCTGGAAACTGCTTTCATGCCTAGCCATTGACGGACATTTATGATGTGAACTGCCTAAGTGTAGAGGTTCATGGGAGACTAAAGCACTGCCATGGGTTCCAGGCCAGCTGGGGCTACACAGTGACGTTCTGTCTCATTGTCTTCGTGTCCCTAAAATATACAAATGGTAATACACACTAAATGATTTTGGGTACTTTTTTCCCTGTCAACTGTCTATCGTCAGTTAATATCAGCAAGACTAAGGGACATTTCTCCTGCTTCTTCATTAGCTTATAGCCTTACCTTCTATGTGGATCCTGTCTGGGGACTGTTTCCCAAAGAAAGTAGTCCAGGATAACCATGAACCCGTTGCACCCTGTTCCTGGATGGTCATGTCCTCTGAGTATCTTCGGTATTAATAACAGCAAAACAGGAATGACCTGGAAGAAGCCCATTTTTTCCCATTCAGGTTGTATCCTGATGTTATAAAGGGAAATAGGAGATGAACACATCGATATTTTATGAATTTATACTTGTATATGAAATTTACTTGTATATGAAAAAAAAGTAGTGCTATGTGTTTTTTAAAGTTTGGAATGTTATATAAAGTAACTACTCACATTCCGTCTTCTGTACTTTAGTTGCTGTTCGCATCTCTGTATTTATTTGTTTTGTTTTTTTATTTTGTGTTTGTCTCTGTTATTTGCTTTTTGTAAGTTAAGGAAGGAATATTTCTATTTTTGGTCAATCATAAAACTTCTCATATATTTTATATCTGTAAGGTAACTTAAGATATTAATACAGTGATATGATTTAAGATGTTATAAACTACATATTGGTTATGCATGAAAATGATACAAAAACCCAATTGTGCTGAAAAACAAATGTCAGTGAATATCTAATGGGAAAGTTAGTTTTTCTGTTTGTAAAAAATAAATGATGGGCTGGGTGTACGTGTAGCTCAGTGTTTAAGCAGATGCGGGGCCATGGATTTGATTCCCAGTGCCAAAATACTGATAAAAAACATTTTTTAAAAAGTCAACAAAGATAAGATACGCCTATAAAGAAAGTATGAATCTTTTAGGTAAAGTGTCTTCAACCTGTGGAAACAAGTTTGACTTAAATTGTGATGATTTCTTTCATTTAATTGAAGGTCCATTTTAGCTTCTTACCTTCTGAAGGAGAAGCTCAACATCTTGGGCAAGTTGGGGTGTCTGCTAAGCTGCGCAGGGTCTGTCGTGCTGATCATTCATTCCCCCAAGTCCGAGAGCGTGACCACTCAGGCTGAGCTGGAGGAGAAGCTGACCAATCCAGGTAACTCCTTTTTAGCAGGGTGGCCAAGTGCGTTTCCCGAGGAAGCCAGACATCTGGTACTACCACTCTGTCCGGACGCTTTACGACAGGGCAGGCATACAATGTCTGCTCTGATTTTTCACCACAGACCTTGATTGGCTGTCCATTTTCTGTGTGTACATCAGGCTGTGAGTACAAGCCTAACCCAGTTTTCAGAGGTCCTCTAAGTTTGGTTTGATTGCCTGGAGAACTCATTGACGTTAGCTAAGACTTTATTTCCCTTCGGTATTTTAGGCCTGTTGCCTTTCTGTTGCTGCAGCAAAACACCATGGACATGACAGCTTTTGAAACAAAGCATTTAATTGAGCTTATGGTTTCAGAGGGTTAAGAGTCCATGATGATGGAGCAAAGGACTGTTGACCGCTGAGAGCTCACGCCTTGACCCACAGGCAGGAGGCAGAGAGACAGCGCTGGGACCACCATGGGTTTTTTGACTCCTCAAAGCATGCCCCCAGTGACACAGCTCCTCCAACAAGGCCGCACCTCCTCACACTTCCCAGATAATCCCACCAATTGGTGATCAAGTATTGAAGTATGCAAACCTGTGGGGGCATTTTCATTCAAACCACCATCTCTGCAAACACTTCACATTCTACTATTTCCTCATTCTCATAAAATGCAAAGTATTTTCTGAGCATGAGTATAAAGACAGAGGCATTAAAAAGTTGACAACTCTATGCACTAGGAAGGGTGCCCTGAAGGGTTCATACGATTTCCAGAGGAGCATATCCGTAGGTTACTTTTCCCCAAGCCAGAAATGGAACTTCGGCCTATGCAGGCTAAATAAGCATTGTGCCTCTAAGCCGTATTTCTGTTTCCCTTACTTTTGATGAGTCTGCCATGTTCATATTCCCACTTACTTACACATTTGTAACTTATATATATATATAAATATGTTATATTATTTTATTTTTAAATGGCTCTGTACACAGGAGTACAGGTGCCCTTGGAGGCCAGTGGTGTCACACTGTCCTAGAACTGCAGCTTCACTCAGTTGTGAGCTGCTCCAATTTTGTACTGGGACAAACTTGGGTCCTCTGCAAAGGCAGGATGAGCTTTTAACTACTGGTCTATCTCTCCAGCCTTATGTATAATTAAATCATGAAAATATTAAGAAAATGTAAAAAATAAAATCACACGATTCTGACGACATTCTTAAGTAAAATAATAATAATAATAATAATAATAATAATAATAATAATAATAATAATAACTCCTTTTTCCTCCTTCCACCTCCTCCTGTTCTTCTTTCTTAGCCAAAGTCACAATGTGTAGCTTGGCTGGCCTGGTGCTTGCTATATAGCATAGGTTAGCCCCAAACTTGTTGCAGCCCTCCTCCCTCAGCCTTTTAATTGTTCGGATTACAGGCATGGGACACCATATCCAGCTTTGTTTTGTTGTTGTTGATTTGAAGATGTCTTTAAATATACTGATTGGTTGAGAATGTCATAATATATATACAGTGTAATTTGATGGGCTGGAGAGATGGCTCAGAGGCTAAGAGCATTTGTTGCTCTTTCAGAGGAGTGAGTTTTGATTCCTGGCATCCATGTGGTAGTTCACAATCATCTGTAACTCCAGTCATAGAGGGTCTGTTGCCCTCTTCTGACCTCCTCAGGCATCAGGCATGCAAGTAGTACATAGATATACACGCAGGTAAAATATCCATATATATATATTTTAAAAACTCTAAAAAAGAAACAATGTACTTTGATAAAATCCTGTCCACATTCCTTTCCTCCAGCTGCTCCCATACTCTACCCTCTCAGCTATATGTATTTTTCTTTAACCTATAGATTCCACTCAGCACTGCTAGTACATGCATGGCACAGCTCTCATGCTCTCTGTGTGTCTCTCTGCCTCTGTGTGTGTCTCTGTCTCTGTCTTTCTCTGTCTCTCTCTGTGTCTCTGTTCTCTCTCTCTCTCTCTCTCTCTCTCTCACACACACACACACACACACACACACACACACACACACACACACACACACACATCTAAAGGTACAAACAGCACAATTAACTTTTGCCCTAGAGGAAATTTAAACCACCACTTAATTATATTTCCAACCTCCCTAATATATGATGCCTAACACCCAAAGACAGAAAATGTTTGTAAAGGTATTTAGAGAGCGCATGGTGGGACTGGGGCGTATATGACAGTGTTAGAATGTTGAGACCCTGGCTAAGATGCACAGCTCCGCAGAAAGAGAAGGCGATACTCAGTGCTGTGATGTGCACATTTCTCAGTGCTTGTAGCCTCACCTCAGAAAGCAAAAGCCTATGTTTGAGGGGAAACATACACACTGTTTTAATGTATGAAGGACAGATTTAGAGGCCATATCTGAATAGACAGACAGTACACCCACGATGTAAGTTTCATGAGGTTAGGTGACTGAAGAGAAAGGGTGTAAACTAGTTCCTTTAAAGAACACCCTGATGAGAAACGTGCTTGACAGACAGATTGAAAAGTCACGCATCTGGGGGCATCTGAGAAATGAGAAACTCAGGCCGAGCACAGGAAAATAGAGAGGATTTTCTGCTTGTGAATTCTTCATTCTCACACATAGCTACTGAGGCTGCTGTCCTTGTCCCTTTATCGGGTTAACCAGGAAGCCTTCACCTGCTTCACCTCTACTGCCCTCATTGATGAGACCTGATTTATCAGTCTCCTCTACCCTTTACTTCCAGTTCCTACCACACCAGCCTTTTTGATTTTATAGGCCCTTATGAAATGTCATCTGATGTTGTCCCTTCCAGCTTTAAGATCCTTTGTACCCACCTTTCCATGAGCACAAGCCCAGCCAGATCCACATTCACTCCCTGCTGCTGATCCTATGTCTGTGCTCGGGCTGCTTCTGGTTTTATACCCATATCCTCCAAACCTGGCCCACACTGGGGTAGCCTTTTGCGTTTGCACGCACCACTCTCTCTGCCTTCCACTGCCAGTCTGCCGGTTTGTAGGTGAAGCTCTCAGACAGCTTTTAACAGTCCTTCCATTGACTCTTTTCCCGAGGCTGCCTCCGATACAGGGTTAGATAGTATTTTCTCAGTCCCGAGGGCTGGAGCTCCCACTGCCTGCCTGCTTGCTTGCATGTGCACACTTGATGCTGTGCATGTCTACATGACTGATGTGCATAGCCACTGATTTCTAGATCTGTGAAGTCCAGCGTGTGAAATCAACCTGGCACATGGAACGTCAGGGCTTTTAATATAAGCTGTATAAAGAAGCCATAGCAGGATTCTACCTTCTGATGTAAATGCTCAAATACAACTACAGGAGAAGTTGGCAAAATGTGTGAGTGCTGAAAAAATTTGGTTGATGTAGATGTAAACCGACATGAGATACCATGTTCATGACTTAGTCTGAGCATATGCCATCAGCATGAGCAGTTACATCAGCAGTATGACTCTGAAATGGAGGATGATCTTGAAGTTTCAGTCAGAGAAAGAATAACCACCCTTTAGCCTACATGGAAGATGTATTTGTAAAAATTTTAATGTTTATGAAATATACATACAGACTACTCATATAATCTTTAGCTCTGATAATTTATAATTAAATAATGAGCTATTTCAACTAGACGTCCAAGGAGACACTCAGAAGTTGTGACAAATTTAGGATAATTTAGGGTTATGTATGCTCTTTATACCCCAACCACACTTGTCCTATGCATCCCCTAGAGCAGTGCTCAACCTTCCTAAGGCTGCACCCCTTTAATACAGTTCCTCATGTTGTGGTGACCCCAGTCTTAAAATTATCTTCATTGCTACCTCATAACTGTAATTATGTTATTGTTATGAACCATAATGTCAGTATCTGTGTTTTCTGATAATCCAAGCGACTCCCGTGAGAGGGTCATTTGACCTTTCAAAGAGATTGAGACCCACAGGTTGAGAACCACTGAAGTAAAGGTTGAATTAGGCCTAAACACCGCCGCAGTTTAAAAGTATCTTTACTTTAGCTTACACCCCGTTACGCCCTTAGTATCATTCATTTGTGGGAGGGATTCCGTAAACATTTGTTGAAATTAACTCAGAAGGAAGAAAATTTATCTTGTGGTGGGATGCAGTAGTGCCTTGTACCTACAGTCTCAGCTTCTAAAAAGGCTGAGTTGGGAGGATCCTTTGCACTTAGGTGTCCCAGACCAGTCAGTAAGAAAAAAATAAAGTCCACCTTGTGACTAACTTTGGGTTGCTTTTTTAAAAAAAACAACAAATATTTATTTTATGTATATGAATACAGTGTACCTATCATCAGACCCACCAGAAGAGGGCATTGGATTGATCCCATTACAGATGGTTGTGAGCCACCATGTGGTTGCTGGGAATTGAGCTCAGAACCTCTGGAAGAGCAGCCAGTGCTCTTAGCCACTGAGCCATCTCTCCAGTTGCCACTTTGTATTTTTTTTTGTGGTTGGTGGTTTTTGTTTGTTTGATCTCAGGTTTTTAAACCTGTTTTTGTTGTTTTTAATGGTACTGATGGAGTAGATCATATAAACATTAGCAGTTATGACACTTTAGGGCAGAATCTCACATCTCTGTTGGGAGCCATGAGGGGCTTCCTGTAAATGAAGGTGGTTACAGTTTCTTTAGCTACTCCAGACTTGGCCCTGGGAGTCCTGGGAATGGCTTTCTTTTTTCCTTAGAGCATGTTCCATCCATTTAGAGGAGCAGTTGGTAGTTGTGGCCTGGTTAAATAGGGTTGTATCCAACCAGAGGCAGAATTATAATGAGGCCTTTGATGGTAAAGGACACAAGGCAAAGACTCCTAGGCATGGGCATTCCGGACAAGGCAACAACTGTGACCTAACATTATCCTTGTGGGTACAGTAGCTTGGGGCTACACATTTTTGTTTTACCATGCTTGGTTTCAAACCCAGGGCCTTGAGTATGTTGGGCAAGTGCTCTACCACTGAGCTACATAACTGTATGATCGTTTTTGTTTGTTTGTGGAATGGACTTAGGTGTAATAGATTCAAGTTAGAGCTGTTGAGTCCTCTCTTAGATCTCCCTTCCCCAGGTTAAAGGTGTGGCTGGAAAGGGATCAGGCACTGGTTCAGCTCTGCCCTCTGGGTGGTCTTTGGTGGGACGGCTTCCTTGGTCACTATGTGCCTCCTGTCTTGCAGTGTTTGTGGGCTACCTGTGCATTGTGCTGCTCATGCTGCTGCTGTTGATCTTCTGGATTGCACCAGCCCACGGGCCCACCAACATCATGGTCTACATCAGCATCTGCTCCTTGCTGGGGAGTTTCACTGTGCCTTCCACCAAGGGCATTGGGTTGGCAGCCCAAGACATCTTGCACAACAATCCGTCCAGTCAGAGAGCCCTCTGCCTGTGCCTGGTGCTCCTGGCTGTCCTGGGCTGCAGCATCATTGTCCAATTCAGGTACATCAACAAGGCCCTGGAGTGCTTCGACTCCTCTGTGTTTGGGGCCATCTACTACGTTGTGTTTACCACGCTGGTCCTGCTGGCTTCAGCCATCCTCTTCCGGGAGTGGAGCAATGTGGGCCTGGTGGACTTCTTGGGCATGGCCTGTGGATTTACAACTGTCTCCGTGGGAATTGTCCTTATACAAGTGTTCAAAGAATTCAACTTCAACCTTGGGGAGATGAACAAATCCAATATGAAAACAGACTAAGATGCACCAACAGGTGGGGGCTTGAGGAACAGGCATTGCAGGGCTCTGTGGTTCTTACTATGTATGTCAAGTAGAAGAGACTCTCGGCGAGAGTTGCCTATATACTAATAGTGGACAATAGGCTTTGCAACAGGGTGAGGTCCAGACCTCTGCAGCACAGAGCTCCCAATGGTTGTTTGGGTGTAAACTCTCTCTGATGAGACAAATTCTGTTTTCATTTCCATTAACCTAGAAGCTTTTATTAATTACTTGTTTAAAACATTTTAACATGATTTACCAGAAAATAAGGATGAGGTCTTTCTAGTTAGTCTTTGTAGAGGAGATGTTCTTAGAGTACCTTGGAAAAGGAAGTGAAATCTGGCTCTGTAAAGTAAACGTGAGTGACCTTCGTACTTGTGTTAAGCATGTGTAGCATTCAGGTATTTTACTCAAATAAGTGGTATGTGAATCAAATTGTTTGTAGTCCTTTAACAACCTGACTCTCCTACACGTACCCCAAAGCCGAGGGAAGCAGAGAGAGAAGAGTTCATGACAGTGATGCAGAGTTCTATAGACAGGGTGACTTTCCGATAGCTCAAATCAATTTTAGTGCCTTTATGATTTGAATTATTCACTTAATTTAACTATTACTGTGTATATGTTAACTGTTCTAAAAAATACTATGTTCAGTGGAAGATAGTGAAAAGTAAAGATACAGAAAACTTTGAAAAGTGACCCATTTGTATATTGTCCAATTAAGGACAACTAATTAAGAAAGAAGAGATATTTAATTTCCATTTAACCTCTGTTACTTGGATCCATTATGAAAAACATCTGCTTTCTGTTTCAGGCAGTATTGTGTCCATTCAAAAGAAATAAACTATTTAACTTGACACTAAAATTGTTACATTAGAGAATGTCTCTTTAGTGCACACTACAGGAGTTTAGTAAAAGCACCTCAATATGAGAACACAACTTAGGACTGTTTCTAAGAAGTGTGATGTGTACTTTCTAAGACAGTCTCTAGCAAAGATGAAAACAATTTAGCTTTCTCATTTAAAATGATAGAACTTTCTAAACTTTCTTACTGAGCCTCTTACTAAACCATTTGACTGTATGCAAGGCCCTGAACTTGATAACCAGCATCAAAAAGAAACAACAAAACAAAACAATCTACTTATATGGAAAACAGTTGTTAATCATGCACTATTTTAGATCAGAAATGATCCTTCTATCCATAGTAACCCTCCTGTGCATTAAAATTGGAGCAAGATACAAGGTGACACAATATAGTTTCATATTATGATATACCATATTTTGATGTTATATGTTTTAACCTGCTTTGTTTTATCTGAATAGAATAGGTCAAGTTAAAAAAAATGGGGTTGGATAAATAAGTTATGTGAGGTAGAACATGAATTTTAATAATACCCAATTAAACTTCTCACTAGGACAAAATTGTGCTTTTCCAGATAGAAAGGTCATTTTTAAAGTAAAGACCCAAAGAATAGCCGGATGTTGGTGGCATATGCTTTTAATCTCCAGAGGCATACAAGCCTCTGAGTTTGAGACCAGCATGGTTTACAGAACAAGTTCTAGGACAGCCAGGACTACACAGAGAAACCCTGTCTCAAACCTGCCCTCTGCCCCCAAAGACCCAAATATAGTTCACTGAACTTTAGAAAAAAACAGTAAGTAAAATACTAGTTTAGCATAAAGGAATCTAGTTTTCTGGCCATTTGTCAGACTCAATAAATTAAAAGTATGAATGATAATCTTGGTGTATGGGTCAGTAATTTATGAAGAACAGAAACAAGGTGACTTAAACAACTGAAAACCTTGCATAAAGCAGTAGTTAGTAAATGTTCAAGTTCATTCTTCTTTGTATCAGCTCTTGAATTTTTTTAATCATTAGTATCTTTATGACTATAAAACTTAATTTATTGACTAGAACGTAAGTGGAAAGTGTTATGCAACCAGATCAGTATCATTTTAATGCAAAGGTCTCTGAGTTAAGGATATAGCTATACTAGTACAGTGAAGAAATTTATAATGTGCAAATTACCTCGTTCATTTTTGCTACTTACCATGGAGCTTAGTTTAAATGCACAATTACACCATGAGTATCCAAAGGCTAATATTTTGTGTATCAAACAAAATTTTATAGTATTAATACTTCTCCTAACATTCTGGAACAGCCAGATCACCCAGATTTACATATGGTCAGCAGATTGCTTCAGTAGGTTTCATGCTTTTGTTCTGGAAGAACAAGTTATCACTCACTGTTAACTTCCAAATAACAATCGTGAATAGGGCCTAATTTTCAATGTAGTGCACGTGGATGTATTCTTACTTTTACTAATTCAGTTTTCACAATTCACATGGAAATGCAAAAGAAATTAAAAATTCCCAAGTCAGAGCTCTGGGGGAAAACCTAGAATGCAAAAGAATCTCTTAGTGTTCTCTCTAAAAGTGAGTGCATAAAGAAACACTTTCATTATGATATAGTTTGGGTTTCCCTTCTGATAAAACTTAAGAAAACGTGCCTATTATGTACTTCTCCCCAAGTCTTTAAAATCATCAAAATAAAAAATTTTGGAACAACTTAGGAAACTACACTTGGAAGACATTTAGAACATTTCTCTCCTTTTCTTCTTGGACGGAAAATATCTTACTCAGTAAATATCTTTATATTTGAAAAGGCTGTTTCCTGTTGTTAAGTATTGATTAAGTATAAGATCAGTTAGGGATTCCTGCTGGAACCCAGATCCAGGATACCATGTGGAACACTATTCTGGTCTGCATAAAGGGTGTGTGTGTGTGTGGGGTGGTTCTAGAGGAGGAAGAGAGGAGGAAGACATAACTGCCCACACTGGGACCTTTGGAGAGGAACTGCTTTTCCAGCGTCCCTGCCGATCACTGAGACCATCAGTATAGTCTTTTATATTAGGATATCAATAAAATATACTTTGCTGCTCTTTGTTCAACTATTAGATTCTATTTCTACTGTTTAAGCCATTTTGTTCTGCTTAATTTTATTTAGTAAATAATCACAGAAATAATATATTGATATTTTCTTTCATTGAGTTTCACATATGTTTTCTTATTTCTTTTCGTGGTTCTAAGGAATTCAAATGTGGCCATTATACACGATAGGCAAGAGTGTCTACTTTTGATAGAACCATGCGCAACCCTGCAGTCATAGATCCTCTTTCTTTGTTCCTGACAGTCCAGTTCTTGGTCAGTGCTGTGCTGAACTTCTAGAAACTGGTCTCTAGGTGTCTATAAAGTACTCAGAAGTAGTGACTTTTAGATGTAGGAAAACAGATGGTCTGTTGAAACAAGTGTTACTGGGCATAGACTACTGCTGCCCACTGTGTAATTTTTTCCCTTTATCCCCTTAAAAGGGTCTTATTGTGTGTCCTAGAGTGGTCTTGGACTCGTATTTCCTCAACCTCTCCAGTGCTGAGATTACAGGCATATGTCATTACACTGGACTTCCTGCATATTCAAATTTTTTGTTAGCTGCGAAACTTTTATTCCAGACTTATCTAGGAGAGCAGTACTCCTCTCTGATACCTACTAGGTCTTGGTCAGTATTTCTGTGATCTTTAAAAGACCTCATGTCTATATGGATTAGATCTAAAGAAGTATTCTCAGTGTGACACAAAGGACTAAGCCTTCTCAGGGACCAAAACTGTATTATCAGATCCTTAGCACAGACTTTCTAAGGACATAGCCACATTTTTCCTGTGTTTTATGTGTATTCACTGCTAGATTCTGTAGTTGTTAAAAGGCTCCTTGACACACCAGTCACATCATAAGCCAGTTTACCACATAGAAGGCCTAAATTGTTTGTATTTCTCATTTACACATGACAGTTGTCACTGTTGAATTTTAAGGGTCTGTTATTTAGCTCATAAGTGATTTGTCACATCTGGCAAGATTCGTAAACTGTTTTATCGATTGAAGAAGATTAAGAGTTATAAGAATAGTAATGAGCATTTGACCCAATATCACTACTCATTTTTTATCATACACATTTCTCATATACAATTAAATGCAGCAAAAGAATATTTTTAAAAGTAACAGCTGTTGTATCAAAAGATAGCTATTTAAAAATTGATATTATGTAGAAAAATGATCATGTAAATAAACATCTGTTTCAAATGTACCCAAAAATAATTTAAGAGCATAGTCATAGGCCCATGCAGTCAGGAAGGATTTATTTATTTGTTTGTATTTAAAGGTTTATATTTATTTCATGTCATACGGGCGTTTTTCTGCATATATGTATGTGTACCACCCGCATGCAGTGCCCACCAAGGCTGGAAGAGGTGGAAAGATCCCTTGGAGCTGGAGCTTCTGCCGTTGTGCTCCACCAAGAGGGCCCTGGGAACCCAACCTGAGCCCTCGGCGAAGCAGCACGTGCTTTTAAGCACTGAGCCACCTCTCCAGTCCCAGAGGACTTTCATTTTTCCCAATTTTCTCCTGATTTGTGAAAATGTATGTGAGTTTTTTTTAACCTTTCTGTGCCTCGGTTTTTCTACCTCGAAAGTTGTAGGAAGGTTCTCCAAAATGGATTCTAAACCGAGGATACATTCAGTAACACTCTGGGAACTGAAGGGAGGAGCACCATGCTCAGAACTGCTCTGGAAGGTTGCAGACATTGGAGTCTGATCAAGACTGTGCTGTAGAGCATGTAACCTTGAACACCAAACAAGTAAGGGGAATGCTGGGCATAAAGTTTGCATGATTCCGTAAGATGTTAACTTTGTTTTAAGGGTTTACATATTTTGTTGGAGAAGGAGGAAATAAAACATGGACTTCAAAAAAAATAATGGAAAGACCGGATGGCATGACGAGTTCCTGTGTTGGGCTGCGTTGGGCTGTGTGCTGTATATGTAACCTGTGTGTCCCATCAACTCTGTTTCCTTGAATTTCTCATGAGACATGCTGAGCTTCCTGCTCACCGGGCACCTTAGCCCTCAGACTCAACTATCTGATGCCAGGCAAATGTCAGGAACTCCCGAAACACTAATGCCAAAGAGTCACCTTGACAAATTCAGAATGCTTCTTTTGTCATAATACCATGCATTTCACCTCATCAGTGTTTTTGCACTTTACAAAAGTTTAAAGGTGTGGCATTTCGGTTGTAATCCTGGTTTTGCTTTTTAAAAGGATAATTATTACTTCGTCATGAAATGAACATAATGAGAGAAACAGATTAAAAAGAATGCCAAATGTTGGTTGCGTGAAAGCTATTTTCACATAAATGTAGTAGGGGAAAATGTTTCCAGTTAGTACACACACATATTTATCAGTGTCTAGGACTTGCTTATATTTTGCTTCATAGAAGTAGTCATAGCATGTTATAAATGCCTTATGTAGATAAAAAGGCTCTTAAGTTTTACAATAATATTTATTATTCTGTATATGTTTTAAAATAAAGTAACATTTCTAGCTGAGTATGTGTTGAATTTTTCCCAATGCTTGGAGTTCTTATGTACTCTTGGGTTCTAAATCATTCCAACACTTTTGTTGTTTTATTTATGTGCAAGCTGGGTATGGTGGTGCATGCCTTTAATTCTAGCACTCAAGGAGGCAGAGAGAGATTTCTGAGTTCAAGACCAGCCTGGTCTCCACAGTGAGTTCCAGGACAGTCAGAACTATATAAAAAGAACTTGTCTCCAAAAAATTATGTACGTGTGCGTGTGCTTAAGTATACTTACATGTGACATATGCATTCAGTGCCCACGGAGACTAGAAGGTGGCATTGGATCTCTTGGAGCTGCAGCTTTAGGCAGGGATGAACTGTCCATTGTAGGTGCTGAGATTCAAACCTTGGCTCCCTGCAAGAGCAGCAGCCCGTAATACAGCAGATTGTAGTGTATAAACTGACAACATGGCTGCTCCATGGTATAACCACAGCAGAAGGTTCTTGTTGTGCATGTGAGAGAGAACAGCCAGAGAGATGTGGAAGGTCCAGAGCAGAGAGAGAAAGTAATAGACTGAACATGGCCGGCGGACTAGCCTTGGGGAGGGGTGCAAGTGAAGAAAAGAAGAAGACGACAAGACCCAGAGAGAGAGAGAGAGGAACTAAAGAGAGCACCTAGCTGTAATAGCAGGGTTACAGGGAGAAATGAGTAGCTGGAGGAGGGAAACTCCTGGGCTGGAGAAGGTTTATGATAGGAGAGGAGGTGAGAAGAGATGGGTACTTGTGAAACGGAGGGAGCTTGGAGCCAGCACGCTCTCTGCGATGCTAACAGACACCACAGGTTTCCATATATCCCTTCTGCCCGAGGTAAGGGCAATGGCTCTTTTATAGAGGGGAAGCAGCTTCACAAGTTCCCTGGGAATGCTGGCTTTTGTCTTGCCACCTTAATTTGGGGAAAAGGAATTTCCTTTGGACTTGACATTTGTTAGTTTACTTGTGTATCTGGCTTAGGGGATGTATTTGTTACTTTTATAAAATACATTTACCTTAAGGACCAGTAAGTTTAATTAATTTTGGTATAGAGTCCCAGAGAGATAAGAGAGCCTAGGGAGCTGGTTGATCACATTTTAAAATCTGTATGTAGGAAGCAGGGAGAACATGCAGGAAGTAAGGCAAGGCTATAAACTCTCAAAGCCTGCCCCCTGTGACATACTTCCTTTTCAGCAAGGTTCTATCTCTGAAAAGTTCCATACCTTACCCAAACAGTATCCCCATGTGTGGAACAAAGTTCAACTACATGAGCCTACAGGGGACACTTCTTATTCATACCTCCACAGTTGGCCTCTGGACCACATACATTCATGGCCATCTCATGATGCAAAACTGTAGTCCAACTTCAAAAGTCCCCATAGCCTTTTAACAGTTTAACACATCAAAAGTCCAAAGTCTCTTCTGAGACTCAAAGCAACCTCTTACCTGTGACTCCAATAAAATAAAGAAATAAAATAAAATAAAAATGAATTACATAGTTTAAATATTAAAAGGCACAAAATATACATTCCCATTACAAAAGGAAGGAATGGGGACATAGTGGGGAAAGATTAGATCAAAGCTAGTCTGAAAGCCCACAGGGCAAACACCAAATCCTGTAGCTGTGTGTCAAGTATCTGGGTCTTTAGTTCCAAAAAGCTTAGATGCTCTACTCTCCAGCTTTGTTTTCCAAAACACAATTTTTTCTCTTAGGCTGGTTGTATCCTTGTATGTAGCTGCTCCTCCTCCTCCTCCTCCTCCTCCTCCTCCTCCTCCTCCTCCTCCTCCTCCTCCTCCTCCTCCTCCTCTTGTTCTTGTTCTTCTTGTTCTTCTTGTTCTTCTTGTTCTTGTTCTTCTTGTTCTTCTTGTTCTTGTTCTTCTTCTTCTTCTTCTTCTTCTTCTTCTTCTTCTTCTTCTTCTTCTTCTTCTTCTTCTTCTTCTTCTTCTTCTTCTTCTTCTTAGTCTTAGTCTTCGTCTTCGTCTTAGTCTTCCTTCATCTTCGCCCTCCTCCCCCCTTCTCCTCCTTCTCCTCCTCCTCCTTCTCCTCCTCCTCCTCCTCCTCCTCCTCCTCCTCCTCCTCCTTCTTCTTTTCTTTTTTTTACTTTTCATGTCTCCGGACCAGTCAGTACCATGTGGACAACACTACTAGATTTGATTACTGGTAAACCTTTGAGTCATGAGGAGAAAGGACCAAATCCATGACTGTCCAATAAAGTAAGCTATATTTTGGTAAGCACCTGTGATTAGCCAGCCAGCTGTCTTACCCTAAACTAGGCTTTAAGAGAGCAGTGCCTGTTGGCCACTTGAAGTCCCTTTTATAGAAGAGATAAGATGTTCACAGGGGTAAGAAAGTTGGCTGTTGTACAGCCCAAGAAAGATGAGAGACTTGAGAGATGGCTCAGTGGTTTAGAGCATTGGCTGTTCTTCCAGAGGATCCAGGTTCAATCCTCAGCCCCTACATGACAAACTCACAACTGTCTGTAATCCAGCTCCAAGTGATTTGACACCTTCATACAGTCTTATGTGCAAGCAATATACCAATGCATATGACATAAAATAAATCATTAAAAAATATATAAAAAGGAAGGAACAAGGGAAAGGATGTACTCCATTTGATGGGGTTGCAAAGCTGTTTATATCAGGTCTAAGAAAGAGGAACTTATTTCTAATTACAAATAGAAACCTTAAATTGTAAGGACTTAACACAAGCATAAACAGGAACTTATTTTTAAACTGCAAACAGAAACCTTAACCTGCACAGGACAAGCAGGAACAACTCTTCCTCTTCTTCCTCCTCCTCTTCCTCCTCCTCCTCGGTCTCCTCTTCCTTCTCTTCTTTTCTAGAGACAGGGATTCTCTATGTAGTCCTGTATTTAATTACAGATAGAAACCCTTACTTACAAAGACTTAGCATAGGGCAAACAGGAACTTAGTCTTAACTGTCCTAACCATAAACCTAACCCTTAACCTACAAGGTTTATTCCTGTTTCGGTGGCAAGTTACCAGTTTAGGATGCAACCTTCCCTGCCTTGTTCCAGGGTAACAGAAGTTGTGTATGCTGTTGCTTTTTAGGAGAAACCCATTAGGCCTTCTTCCACAATTGGAAGCTTAGCTGGGTGAGGTCTTGCACTTCTTATTCTAATGGTGAGTAGCAGGCTTCTCTCTAAAGGCACCGCTCTCTGTGATAGACACCTTTTCACCACAGGGCTTGGTTGTAGCTTTAAGCTTCCCAGCTCTCTTTTCCTCTCCAAGCTACACATGTTTCACCTCATTCTACTCTGCTAGTCGCTCCTTTTCAAAGTAGATGTGCATAAGAGTGTTAGGAATTAGGTTGGAGTTGTCAAAGGACTGCAACTGAAGCGCCCCCATACAGGAGAGCTTTATTCTTGATTAAGTAAGAGTACACTGGGAAGAGGAAGCATACCGTGGCAGGAAGCGCACTTGGGTTTTATTCTAAAGCAAGAGGTCACTGTCTTTTCCCCTCATCAGGAGGGCCAACCACACTCTCTTGAGATTGGTTAGCTCAGAAAGAATTTGCACAAAAGAAATGAAGGAAATGGAGATGAGCCTGAGGCTTTTGCACAGCCGATGGTTTGTCCCAGGGGATTAAAACAATTGAGTAAAAGCCTTACAAGGTGGGAGAGAGACAAAAGTCTGAATCTTAAATACAAATGTTAGTGTTTGACAGGAAAGAGTTTTCTTTCCAAGAAGTTAGCAATAAACCATATCCCAGACACAATGTTATATTGTCTGGAAATACAATTTCTTAATTTATCCTCATCACGAAAATCCTCCGGAAACAGGCAGAACATAGTCAATCAGACTCTATCACAAAAATGGCCTCAGGCCAATTGCTACAGTCCTTGATCTTCTCACACACCTGGTGAGCTCTCCCTCCATTTTCTGCATTACTCTTAGAATTGCTGTATTGCAGAATTCAAGGACAGTGGTTGAACTCCATTAGGTTCTGCTTTCATGAGAAAGTTCTGTTTTCTAGTCCAATGTTCCAAAGTCTTCCACACTCCCCTCAAAATTAACACAGGTTCTTCACAGCAATAACCCCTGCCTTCCTCACCCAAACTTCTGTGTCCGTTACTTTTCTGTTGCTATGATAGATAAAATACCCTGACCAAAAACAATTTAAAGGAGAAAGAGTACTTTGGCTTTCGGTTTCAGAGCAATAGAGACTCCATCACGGTGGGGAAGACAGGGCACAGCAGTAGGAGAAAGATGCTGGCTGATGACATTTTATAATCTATGCACATAAAGCAGAGTGGAAGCAGGTCACCAGTTAATGCATTTTCAGCAGGCTCTGTCTCCTAAAGCTTCCATAGCTTATCCAACCACACTGCCACCAACTCCAGCTAAGTGTTCAAACCTGAGTTGGTAGAGGACACTTCTCATTCAAACCACAGCAGGAGGCACATTTTCATTTTCTTATTTTCACATTTTCATATTTTGAGTTGTATATTTTATATTTTAAGCTCAGAAAAATTACAGTACCTTAGCATGTTTTTAGTACTTTAAGCATCTAAGTACTAGGAATCTTGCCATTAAAACCTTTCTTACTGTCTCCTATATGAATTTTGCTTTTTTGTTGTTGTCTCTGCAGATAGAATCAATCCTTTTACACACAAAGCAATTCTTTTTACTAGTGTTCTTCCCTCCAACCTGTTAGTTTAGTTAAGGAGGAAAAGAAACATCTATTCCTTTCTATGAGGAGGATGCAGACAGACCAAGCAAAGATTCCAGCAAGTTTGGTAAAGTAAACATGGATGACTGCATGGCATGGAGCATTTCCGTCACCCAACAGTTACAATCTCACGCACACGAAGCTGTGTTATGTGGCTGTAAGTTTACAGCTGAGTAAATATAAACCTGCATTCAGAGCACTATCCAGTGTCAAAGGCGGTAAAGACACACTACAATAACTTAAAGGATAAGCAAAACCAGACTTTGTGCCGATCAGGAATTCCGTTGGTCTTGGAAAACACTGTCCAACTTTGGGAAGAACAGCTTGTGTTGATGCAGGGTGGTACATACAGAGCTTTAAGATGGAGTAACTGTGGCCAGGATTTGAAGAGTCCCTCTAGAGAACACAAGGCCTTGCACGTGAGACCATCCTTCTACCATGGAACTGTACACTGAGCCTAGTGTTTTTTGAACCTTGGATGTTAAGTTTCAGGAGGGGCTTTTTAGTTGGAAAAGTGGAGAGAAGAGTCAAGAAACAGTTTGAAACTGGATGCATTCCTGTTGAATGTCTTTGGGTCTATTCATTCCATTAGGTCTCCACTCAGAAACTAGGCCATGGTCCTGCGCACCAGGAGCAGACCATGAAACTAGGCCATAAGTCATCTGCTCCCGCAGCAGACCCCCAAAGGCCAGGAACAAGACAATAAAATCCCCCACCTGAGGAACAGCCTGAAGATAGCCACGTGAATGGGAGATCCTTATCTCAGGATAGGCCATCTGTGCTGCGGAGCCCATCCTGTGATTAAGCATTCATGATGCAGGAAAGCAGTCCATCTGGGGCATCCTGGCACCCACTAAAGAGGTTTTAGATTATCTAACCCTAATATAGTGGCCAATCAAATTGTACTAATATCAGGGTTTTGGCTCCCACCAATCACATTAGAGTTTATCTGATCCTTCTGGAAAATTCCCCCAATTCCCTATAAAAGAGGCCGAATGTCATTGTCTGGGTCTCCGTTTTGATGCGGTGGTGACATCTGCATGCTGGTTGTTTCTACAGAATAAACACTCTTTGTTCTTGCACACTATTTGAGTCCGGGGTCTTCTTCAGTGATTCCTGAACCCTACACTGTCATCAGAGCACTCAGAAGGCACAAACAGAAGGATCAGTTTAGAGTTACTTTCAGCAGGCTGAGTTCGAGGCCAGCCTAGGGTAGAGATTCTGTCTACACCATTAAAAAAAAACCCAATCTTTCTTTGTATTTCCAAGAGAGAGATTTTCAGTCAAGGAAATAAATGGGGTTCAGAGTGGAAGTGGACTATGTTAGTAGATGGTGAGGCAACTAAGTAACAAAATACCACCACTCCAGGTAAATAGATGAAATGGTGAACCAGAGGGAGAGAAAGGATCCAACTAACTTACCTGTATATAATATCACAGCCCTGATATTAGTATATACCTTTTTTACAGTTACTTAAGATCTCTGGGGCTCTTGGTATCTTCTCTTCCTCCAAATTTTGACATAGTTTGACTATTTTCAATTATCACAGATTTTAGGGGTTATAGTGACATAGATTGGTCCATGCTCTGGAACTGAAAGTCCAATTCGGTCCTTTCAAAGCCCCCTCTTATGTTTTAGAGTATGCATGCATTGTTATTCCTGCTTCTTTCCTAATTTTTTAAAAGTTTCATTTAATGTGTTTGAGTGCTCTGTCTGCATGTATACCTACATGTCAGAAGAGGGCATCAGATCATATTATAGATGGTTATGAGCCACCATGTAGTTGCTGGGAATTGAACTCAGGACCTTTGGAAGAACAGCAAGTTCTCTTAACCACTGAACCATCTCTCCAGGCCCTACTGCTTTCCTTTATCTGTGACCATCCTCCCACTGTCATAGAATATTACCTAACTTTTGGGATTCTTACCCTACTCTTAGACATTCAAGGTCATCTATTGCTTTAAGTAAACTAATATTAACTGAAAAGCACTTATATAGTAGTTCAATATATAATATTTAATATAAATAATTTTAAATACTGATGAGGCCCAGAGTTCACCTCTCCCAAGCTCTCAATGTCCCCCCAAAAAACAAGTTAGAGAAAGGGCAACTCTAGTGCTAGGTGTTGCTTGTGGAAAATAGGATTTGTTCTGAAGTTCTGTGCTTTTGTAATAACATAACCAAAACTTACACAAAAAACTATGTATTAGCCACAGTTTTAAAAACTATAAAAAATATAAAGGCCAGATGTTGTGGTGCAGGCTTTTAATCATTCATGAGGCAGAGGCAAGTGGATCTCTGTGAGTTCAAGGCCAGCCTGGTCTACAGAGCAAGTTCTAAGACAGGGCTACACAGAGAAACCCTGTCTTGAAAAACAAAACAAAAAATACTATTTGCCAGGTATGGTGGTGCATGCCTTTAATTCCAGAGCTGGGGAAGCAGCCGCAGGTAGATTTCTGTGAGTTCAAGGCCTGGTGAGCTCTAGGATAGCTAGAGTTACCTAGTGAGAATCGGTCTCAAAAAACAAACAAAGAAACAACTATAGTAAATCTTGACTGTTTTTAGAGCAGTAACAAATAGGATTTAATTGCTTTGAGGTATAATTGGCACATAATAGGTTATAATTATATAGTGTGCTGTCTTAGGATTTCATTGCTATGAAGAGGCACCATGAATAAAGCAACTCATAAAGGACAACTTTAATTGGTGCTGGCTTACAGTTTCAGAGGTTCAGTCCATTATCATCATGGCAGGAAACACGGCATTGTCTAGGCAGACATGGTGCTAGAGAAGGAGCTGAGAGACAGGAAGGAGACTCTGTGCACTGGGTGGAGCTTGTATACCTGACCTCAAACCCCACCACCACAGTGACACCTACCTTCTCCATCAAGGCCACACCTCCCACTTCCCCTGGGCCAAGCACATTCAAACCACCACAAGCATATATGGTGTATATGATGAAAGTAACATCATGAGCAAAACTGAACACAGTCATCATCTCAGTTTCCTTTTGGTACTTGAAACCTTCTGCTTTTCTTGCCTCTCCACACCCAAATAATCACTTTATGCTACTATGTGCTACTCCCCGTTCCCTAGACTTTTTCTTAAGATTTATTTCTATGTGCATTGATATTTTTGCCTGCATGTTTGTCTGTGTAAGGATGCCAGATCCTCCGGAACTAGAGTTACAGACAGTTGTGAGCTGCCATGTGGGTTCTGGGAATTGAATCCTGCTCTTCTGGAAGAGCAGCCAGTGCTCTTACCTGCTGAGCCATCTCTCTAAACCTCCATTTCCTTTTATTTATTTGCCAGATATTTTATGTACAAGGAAAGGCTGGCTTTCACTTCTCAGAGACTCAGTCATTTTAAAGCATCTATCAGTAGTTAGTTCCATTTTATTAATTACTGGTTAGTTTTCCATCATATCGATATAATGCTGTTTATTGACTTATTCACATTAGGCCATTTGAGATGTGTCCCAGTGTGTTTGTTGTAATTGCAAATATAACTGCCATAGAATGTCTATTTACAATATCTCTCATGTTTATATGTATGCTTTCATGTCTTTTTGATAGACACCTTAAACTATTGGGTCATATGGTTGGAGTATGTTTAACTTTTTTATTTTTTTTTTTTGAGACATGGTCTTTCTGTGTAGCCCTAACTGTCCTGGAACTTCCTCTGTAGACCACACTGGGTTGAACTCTCCCTTCTGAGTCCTGGTATTAAAAGTATCTAATACCACGCCTAACTATATTTAACTTCTGTAGAAACTGTCAGCCAATTTTCCAAGGTCGTGCTATTTTAAACTCCATCAAGAACACACAATTTTATTTAATTTTTCTTTTGCTTTGTTTTCCTTTAGAGACAAGGTCTCACACTGTAGCCAAGCTCCCCTGAAAATGTGTATGTAGCTCAGGATAATCTTGAATTTGTGGCAATCCTGCTGTTTCTGTCTCCTAAGGGCCTAGAAAAATTAGATTTTAAAACTTTAAAGAAACCCATGATCACTGCCTGAACCAGTCACAAAATATTAGATATGGAATGTTATGCATTAGAAAAATTATTTGGGCATTTAAAGAGCCTGCCTTCGTACTAAATAGGCACAGCACACATGTGCTGATCCCACATACACCTGTTCTAATAAACAGTGCTTTTATGATCAACAGGTCTTTGGAGGTGCCTGTTGTCATCTTTATCAGTTATTCCTGCCTATCAATTCAAACCAAAATGAGATGGCAATCACTTATTCTTTCTCATATGTCTATGGGTCAGTGGGGCAGTTTTGCTGATGTGCACCAACCTGACCCTTGCCAGCAATTACGAGTTAGCCAGGAAGTCAGGAGGGTGGCTTTGTTCCTTGTCTACATTGTTCTACATTGTTCCCTCCTGCCCACCAGTCCAGGCTTCTTATCAAGTTTCATTTAGATAACTGGCAGTTTTCTTTGCTTAACACCATTCCCGGGTCAATGCAGATTCAGGGAGAGTGGAAATGCAGGTACTGTAAAATGTGTAGACACAAGGAAAGGCGGAGAAAACAGAGTCATTCTTCATTTATCTACCAGACCATCAAAGTCCCACTTGTCAGTCATTATTCTCCACCTTATATGTCATCTAGGAGTTCGCTGAACCTAAGTATTGAGCAAAATAAGTCCCCAGAGCCAGTTTTAAGACACTTGGGTTATCTGGTTGTCAAGTTCACAGCAGAGTGGCTTTTAAATTAGATACTTAGCCACTCCTGTAATATTTTAGGCCATCACTTCAAAAGCATTAGAATAGGGAATAGGAAAACTACACTGCTGTTTTTATGTTTCGATAAATATATAGTTCATTTTACAAGGATTCCCCCACTCCCCCCTTCCATCACCACCACAATGTTCTCGAGATTAGTCACATCCCGGAGTAACATATTCAAAGACCTTTACGCCTGTAACCAAGGATTTTCAGTAGCCCTCGATGGATTATCCAAACTAGAAGCTGCTGAGGAAATGCTGGACTGTGTTTCCTGTGCATCTCTTGGAAAAGAACGCTTGCCCAAGGCCGGATTCTTACCAAATCACAAGGTCTTCCCCAAGCTTTACCGCCTCTTTCCTGGAAACCTGTCTTCTTGCCCTGCCCACTTCCGCCCTTTGCGGTCAAACCCACGCCTTCATTCCCAAAGGTCTCACAGGAAGACTCCCAGAAATTCGGATTTTAAATAAGGAGCTCACAGGGCTTGATTTTTTAAAATCAGGACTTGATTTTTTTTTTATCAGTTGGTGAGCAAAGACCATCTTAGAAGACACCACTCCTAGCCCTCAGGGGCGAACGAAGAGCCTTGAGGGGGCAGGGCCTGAGCTGAGCCCGCCCAGTGCGTACGCGGTTTTACGTCACTACTCTGCGTCCAGGTTTCCCGGCAGGTTCGCGGCGGCCCCGCTGGTGCTGGCCGCGGTGCGGCCGAAGGCTGTCCGAGGTAGGCTCCTCTCGGCTCTCCTATGGAGAAGGCGGCGCTCACTGCAGTCCCGGATGCACGAACTTCCCGCGGGACGTCGCCGGAGACGGTGGCTGTGTGCGCGCAGGAGCGAGCTGCCTGCGTGGGGGTCTGAGCGGGCACTCGGGTCGCGTCCCGGAGGGAGCCGCGTCGCCCGCCGGCCTGCGACGGCCCTAAGGTAGCTACTTCCTGTAAGCAAGCACCAGGGCTGGGCTGCGGGCTGTCTCGGCCGCCTGAGGTCTGAGAAGGGTTCCAGGGGCGACTTTCTTTTTCGCATGTTCTGAGGTGGACGCAGCTTCCCTTGTGATCCGCAGTGAGGAAGTCCGTGGTGAGTCGGATGATTGCCATTCAGTCTGGCGGAAGTCTGGCTGGTTGGCCCTGTCCGATCGCGTACTTGATAAGTTCTGTATATCAGTTTTATTTGCCTTCACGAGTTTTCAGAAGATGGTTTCAGCTCGCTGTAAGGTTTTGAGCATGCTTGCCTCAATTCCCTAGCACTTAATAGGGTCGACGAATCTTCCTTTTCATGCAGTTACACAAAACGCAGTGTTTTGGGTTCATGCTTCTTTGATTTTACTACTATAATGTCAAGGCATTTAGTTTAGCAGTGAGTCTTGAGTTCTGTTTCTTGGGATTCTGTAGCAAGTGCCCATTTGATACAATATTATTTATTTTTAAATTAAAAGAGGAAGTCCGGGAGCAGAGACCTTTCATTCCAGTAAGCTGTATGTAGAAGCTCACTTGACTGGTTCTTACAGTACTTACTAAGTGAAAGAACATGGAAGCCAGTAACTATATTTCTAAAAGTATCTATTAATTTTCTGTCCTTTCACCTACTTCCATATTTTCTTCTTTCCAGGGTGGAACTACTCTGCCATGGTTAAATACTTTAAATGGGAATAAAGGATAGCATTTCCAAGAAAATGAGAATGAATAAATCATCTCTGTTTTTTAAAAGAAAGACCATATTAAACTTACATGTAAGTTAAAACTTTAATTTCTAACAGTTTTGCTGAGGTAGGTCAGAGATTAGTTTCAGTAGTATTTCAAGTGTGGGTTTAAAATTATTAGCCAAGAAACTGGGGAGATGGCTCAGTTGGTAAAATGCTTATCTCTTAATCACCCTCATGAACATCTAGGCATGTAGCAGCCCACCTCTGTCTAACTAGTCTTGTTGAGTCAGTAAGCTTCAAACTGATTGAGAGACCCTATCTGGAAAAATAAGGTGGAGAGTGTCCGATACTGCTGTTTTCTTTAGTTTTCTGCAGATGTGATCTCACATGAGGAAACCCCACTATTTCTACTTGCTGGTTGGTGTGCACACACAAGAAAAATTAGCTAAACATGAAGTTGAGCATGCTAAAAGCTTTAGATAGCAGTAAAAACTATGTAGAAGTAAACTTGAGAACTGAACTTTTAGTTCACCATACTTCATAGGTATGGTGGTACAAGCCTGTAATTCCAGCACTCAGGAGACCGGGACGGAATGATTTCAAGATCAAGGCCAGCCTGGACTACATAAGGAGAGCCTTCAGCTCTAACATTTTAAGATGGTATGGCAGTCAGGATTAGTAGAGCCAATCTATTTTCTGAGTGACCCCCTCATGAGTGCCTACATTGTGAGATGGGTTTTCTGTAGCTGTAAAGGAGAACTATTTTCTGACATTGTGTGAGGCAGTAGCCTTTTGTTATTAGATGTAAGAGAAGCAAGTCTACTTGTTTTGAAGCTCTGTGAAGATATAAAATGATTCACACATGACTACATAGTACCCATTTTTTTCTATAGAAAAAGTAAAAAGCTTCACCTAAACTCTGATTTATTTATCGATGTTTGTTGTGGTGTACACAGGAACTCCATAGAGTGGCATGGTGATGGTGGAGTAAAAGAGAGACGTGCTTGCATCAAAGGATGCAAAGTAACAAGTATGTAGAGTAAGTTGTGAGAGTTAATGTATAACATGAAGTTTAAAGTTAGTAAAAATTGTATTAGAGACTTTAAAACTCCTTACTTGATAAACTAAACAGAGTTCTACATACTTCTGTATTGAAGAACTAAGCACATATCTCAGATTAAAAAGTTCCCAGGTATAACACTTTGTATATATCTAATTGTATTAATTTTGTGTAGATAAATTTGAAATTAACACTTGTCTAAAGTTTTTCGATGACTATAGGTAAAAATAAATGGATTGCAAGTGTGTTTATGTCTTTTGGCTTTGTGTCTTGCTTATAGGGGCTCCTGTGTGGTCTGACATGTGATGTTATTTGACTGTGGTATCTCACATATCTTTACTCACTTAGGATCAACCATAGTAATCTTTCCTTTTCCAGAAAACAGCATACCTGCTCTTAAGTAGAACCTGAATTTATATTGCTGCTTTGTTCTTTTTCCATCCCTTTCAAGTGTGCTCAATGTTACCTCATCAAGGCCTCCTCCCTTAGCGCCTTAATGTGCATTAGTTTTCATCGCAGCATTTACCACATTGCAGTGTCCTTTTATTTATTGCTTTACTCTGCCTCCAACTGGGAGGTAACTTTCATGAAGACCAGAGTTTTGATCTGTTTTTTTTTTTCTTCATGGCTCTATCCCCTGTTCATAAATACATTATGTACTCAGAACATCTTTGTTAGTTTAAGTAAATGTGATTGATAGACAAGCCAGTTCTTCACTGAGTGCCACAGTGAAGGAGGTTATGATCTATTTAAGTAGCCTTAATACAGATTAGAAAATTCAGAATGGAACAAGCAGAAGACTAGGGAGTCCATGAATCATGGTAATTACTTTGGCTCCTGGAATTCAAGCAGGACTTGGTTACAGGAGTGCTTTTTGATTGCGTCCTTTACAATGAAGACAGTAAACAATTAGGAGTAGGTTAAAGTGGCAGCCATGGGAAGAACACAAGGTATGTGAAATACGGTATTAGGAAATACGATTTAAAAGTTAGGTGTGGAATAAAGGAAGGGTCTCAGTTATTGGTCTTAATTAAAATATTAAGACTTTGGTAAATAGTGGGTAATCATTCTAAGGTTTTTTGTTTGTTTGTTTTTGCTTTTTAATTTTTGCTCATGTTAACTATACTACATCCTAACTCCTAAGTTTTTAAGCAGGGGAATAAGATCGGCAGAGATGTTCTCTACCCCAGTTGACATTATATGGTTTAAATTGGCTTAGGGCCGGGAGGCATGGAGACACCGATCTGATTAGGTAGAGCAGATGCAAGGTCATGTTCTAAAGGTAGAATACGTATGACACTGTTGGCTCTTTTGTACACTTCTGAGGAATACTACTGGGGCGGAGAAGGTGACTACATTGGGACCCTGCTTTAGTTGCAGGTTACCTGCTGTGATTAGGAGACATCCTTTGAGAAAAGGAGAGAACAAAGGATGGAACCTGGGTTGAGTCCTGGTTCTGCTTCCTGCTGGTGCATAACAAGTTGTTTAATGTCTCTGCCCGTTTTCTCATTCCTAGCTTCTTCCACTTAAAGATGTTAAATGTCCTGCTTTGTTGATCTCTATCTTACTACCTTGATACAGGGTCTCTCACTGAACCTGTGGCTGAGCTGGCGAGAAGCAAGCCTGAGCAGTCCTATTCTCTGCTTTCTCCCCTGTTCCTAGTGCTGCCATTAGAGGTACTGCTGAGACCATACCCAGCTTTTTTAAACTTAGGGTGCAGGATTTTGAACTTGGGTCTTCATATCTGCTTAGCTATCTTCCATGTCCTCTATGTTTTTCTCATTCAGCTGTCTTTAAGCTTGCCTGTCTTATAGAAAATATCCGTGCAGCATATGCTCAGCTGTGTTTGACCTTCCCAGGTCACCTTCACCTTCACAGAGAGTAAGAACTGGGTATGACCAGATCAGAGACTATCAAATCAACTCATTTCTTTCAGGACATTCCCACATTTAGCCTATTAGTAAACTATAAGTCCAAATGAGGTAATTAATTTTCATAGTTTAATGGCTTATAGCTGCCTTAGAATTTGAAGACAAGCCTACACTCCTCCCCACCTGGTATTATTTCCAGAAGTAAACAGACTGAAAAGTCAACCTTAATTCTAGAAAAGCATTCATATAAAATTTGCTGCCACAAATGAGTGCTTTTGTAGGAAACCACCATAGATAGCCAAAGTAATTTTCTTTAAGGAACTTAGAGAGTTCGAAGATGAAGAGTTTTTCTTCAGGGAGCTGAAGACTTGGCTCTTGTTGCTCTTGGAGATAACCAGCACTCACAGCCATCTGTAACTCTGTTCCTGGAGACTGGCCTTCATGAGCACCAGTGGCACACATCAGTACATGCACATATGGAAATCACTTCTACATACAATACTTATTTAAAGTTTTTTTCCCATCTTTATTAACTTGAGTATTTCTTATTTACATTTTGATTGTTATTCCCCTTCCTGGTTTCCGGGCCAACATCCCGTAACCCCTCCTCCTCCCCTTCTCTATGGGTGTTCCCCTCCCCATCCTTCCCCCATTACTGCCCTCCCCCCAACAATCCCATTCACTGGGGGTTCAGTCTTGGCAGGACCAAGGGCTTCCCCTTCCACTGGTGCTCTTACTAGGATATTCATTGCTACCTATGACGTTGGAGCCCAGGGTCAGTCCATGTATAGTCTTTGGGTAGTGGCTTAGTCCCTGGAAGCTCTGGTTGCTTGGCATTGTTGTTCATAAGGGGTCTCGAGCCCCTTCAAGCTCTTCCAGTCCTTTCTCTGATTCCTTCAACGGGGGTCCCATTCTCAGTTCACTGGTTTAATGATGGCATTTGCCTATGTATTTGCCACATTCTGGCTGTGTCTCTCAGGAGAGATCTACATCCGGTTCCTGTCGGCCTGCACTTCTTTGCTTCATCCATCTTGTCTAATTGGGTGGCTGTATATGTATGGGCCACATGTGGGGCAGGCTCTGAATGGGTGTTCTTTCTGCCTCTGTTCTAAACTTTGCCTCCCTATTCCCTCCGTTATTTAAAGTTTTTTAAAGTTTCTCTTCAAAGACAGAACAGTAATTGATAATTTCTAAAACCACATGTACATGATTGAGGTGACTTGCTCCCAAAGCCCTTTCAACTTTATATGTTTGGATAGTATGTTAAGTAAAAAGAAAAAGAAAAAAAGAGATTTTAAACAGTGTCATGGAACTTTAAATTGTGAAGGAAATTCTTAAATAAGGCATAATAAAAGTAGGAGCAATTAACTTTCATTGACCTTAGAATAAAATGAATGGCTTTCTAGGATTAAGGTTGCTTTTTCAGTCTGTTTACTTCTGGAAATATACCAGTTGGGGAGGAGTTCAGGCTTGTCTTCAAATTCAAAGGCAACCACCAAACTATGAAATTGAACGCCTTTATGTGAACTTAAGTACATAAAATAAATGCACTATTTTAATCACCCCTTTACCTTATTGATAGGGGAGAGGGTGATCAGTTCTCACTTCACGACCCTGGTGTGTAAGGTAGACAGCAGTTTCTTAGTTTCCTGTACTTAAACCAGAGAACCAAACACTGAACACACCATGCAGAGCCTCCTGGGTGTGGTATTCAGATTAGATTAATGAACTGTAGGAAGCAGGCTTTTTAATCAGAGGAGTAGCTTGTAGCTCCTGAGGGAGATGTGATTTCTTGACTTGATAATTTCTTAGTCTGGGAGAATACCAACACCCAAAACATGGTATTAACAAAACAGTGCCTGGTTTCTGTGATAATGTTAGTTTGACTTTAGATTTTTTTTCTTTTTAAATCAACAGAAGTATGGAGGGGAATTTGTAGTGAAGCAGTTCATGGTTTTCCTAGATGTATTAGATGTCATGGCAGCAAATAATATTGATGTTTTTGTTGTTAGCTTTAATTTTTTTGTCATACCATGCTGGCTAATTTTATGTCAACTTCTCACAAACTAGTGTCACTTTGGACTCAGGAACCTCAGTTGAGAAAATGCCCATACTAGACTGGCCAGTGGGCAAGCTAGTGATGCGCTTTCTTGAGTGATGATAGATACGGGAGTGCCCAGCTCTCTGTGGGCCATTCATCCGTGGGGCTGGTGGTCCTATAAAAAAGCAGGCTGAGCAAGCTAGTTGTTAGAGCACAGCACTCCTCCCAGCCTCTGCATCAGTTTCTCCTCAAAGTTCCTGCCCTGAGTTTGATGATGGACTGTGATGTGGAACTGCTAACAAAATAAACCCTTTCCTTCCCAAGATCTTGGCTATGGTGTTTTATCACAGCCTGAGAAACTCTAAGATAAATGTAATATATTTTGATCATATTCTTTCCCCTCCTATTATGTCTCTTAGACAACACCCCTCCCAATTTCATGTTCCCATTCTCTCTTAAAACAGATAGATAGATAGATAGATAGATAGATAGATAGATAGATAGATAGATAGATAGATAGATAGATAGATGGATAGATGGATGGATGGTAGGAAGGAAAGAAAGAGAAGAAAAGAAAAGAAAAGGAAGAAAAGCAGTAAGACAAAAAAAAATAACAAAGCAAAAACATGGAGTCCCTTTTGTGTTGGCTAACTGGAGTGTGGGTGATATATCCAGTATCACTCCATTGGAGAAAACTGACTTTTCCTTTTCCAGTAGGGATTGATTGGTTATAAATTGCTTTTGGGGTAGGAATGAGACTTTGTGTCTACTTCCCCTTCTCCGTGCTGGGATTTTTGTGGTGTCACAGACTCCATGAGCTCATATTCCAGTTTGTACCAACCTTGTTAGTCTAAAATGCTGTTTCTTTGGGGTCAGCCAACACTTGTGGCTCTTAGAAGTCTTTGTGCCAAGCAGGGCAGTAGTGGCGTCCACCTTTAGTCCCAGCACTTGGGTGGCAGAGTCAGGTGGCTCTCTTGAGTTCTAGGATAGCTAATGCTGTATGACACATTTTTTTCTCTCCATTGATTTGTTGGTAGGCATCAGCCATTGGTATTTTGTACTGTGAACAGAGCTATAGTACACATGTATATGAAGATGATTTTTGTGGCATGCCAGCAGTTTTTTCAGGTACAGGGCCATAAATGGTATAGTTATATCATATCTTCTGTTTTTAGTTTTTGGAAGTGTTTTCATACAAATAAATAGGCTGTACTCATTTACACCTCCGTTCATGTTTCCTTATTCCACCCCCCTCTATTGTTTTCTTGATAGTCATTCTGACTGAGTTGAGATGGAATCGAAGTTCAATTTTGATTTACATTTTCCTGATAGCTAAGGATGTTGGTTATTTATTGGTCAAAATAAATGTTATTAACATTTTTTGGTTATTTATTGGTCACTTGTAGAGGAAAACATTTGTGTGTGAGAGTGTATTTGGGGTGTGTGATTGTGTTCTTTGATGCATATATGAAGATTAAAGGACAATCTCAGTTGTGAGTCTTCACCTTCTACTTTGTTATGAGACAGGAGTATTTGTGTACTTAGTTTTTGTTTTGGTTTCTGGTTTGGTTTTGGTTTTTTTGAGGCAGGATTTTTCTGTGTAGCCCTGGCTCTCATGGAACTCATTTTGGAGACCATGCTGGTCTAGAACTCAAGAGATTGACCTGCCTCTGTTTCCCAAGTGTTGGAATTAAAGGTGCACGCCACCACCGGCTGGCTGCTAGTTAGGTTTTTTATTTATCCTTTTCCCAGGCTGTGAGCATTGTCATTGCATTTTACTTAATGTCTAGTGTTATTACTTCCTATTGTACTTTGATAGTTTTCAGTTCTGGCTCTGGCAGTTTGGTTGTATATTACAATGCTGATCTAGATGATGAAGCTATTTATTACATATTAATGACCACTCCAGAATAGGCAGCTTTATTTTTTAGGGTCAATTAACATTCATTCTCTTCATCTGTATTGATTTAGAAAACATGAAGCATACTTTGGAGCTGCCACAAAGCTGTGATCTTACAAGGCCAATAATTTGCTTAGCGCTTAGGTGATGACTTGCCTATAAACAAGTAACCAGGCGTGTAGAGTGTGATAGGAACAGTGTAGGCAGAATTCTTTCTTATGAGTGTTATACTGATGCTGCTGTTTGACCTGTTTCTCCTTCACACGATGAACATTAGCTTAGACTGTTGGGGCAACTTTGCTTTTGGAACTTGGTTGTGATTTCTGCCCTGAGATTCCTGCAGCTTTTCAGCATTTTGAAGGTGTGTTTAAAACCTTTCATGTGGAATCGCTAAGTCAAACACAAAAGTTTTTTTTTTTTTTTTTTTTTTTTTTCTTTTTTTTTTTTGGAGCTGGGGACCAACCCAGGCCTTGCGCTTCCTAGGTAAGCCTACCACTGAGCTAAATCCCCAGCCCCCACAAAAGTTTTTACATACAAATCCTTAGTTTTCAGAAGTCAGATGAAAACTGGGCATGATGGCTTACTCATACCTTGCTATCCCAATATTTGAATACTTGTTTATAAACAAGTAACCTGAGCTCTAAGCAAATTATTGGCCTTGTAAGACCACAGCTTTCTGGCAGCTCTGAAGAATGCAGAAAACATAGGTCTTTACAACTAAGACATATGTTTGACTCCCATGTTGGAAATTTTATACTTACTGTACAGTCTGTTGAACTGTTTAACTTAGTCATCTAAGGGATATATATATCATCATATGGATAAACATCATTATGTTCATAGTTTTGAGTCAGCCAGTCAGCTGTGATAATTCTGTATGTTTCCTTGTGTTGCGATCAATGGGTTCTGTAGAATATGCTCTTCACTAGATGTATTAGTCAGTATTATCTAAAAGAACAGAGCTGATTGAAAGATCATATATATTAAAAGAGGCTTAACTTTTTTATGGGTTTGAGTGTTTCACCTGTATATATATGCACTGCATTTTCCTCTGGTGCCCATGGAAGTCAGAAGAGGATGTATGAGTTACAGATGGTTGTAAGCGACGATATCTGTGCTTAGAATCAAACCTGAGTTCTCTGCAAGAGGACCTCATTTTGAGAGGGAGTATGATATGGAAGGACCTGGAGGGAAGAAAGGGAAGTTTAGAGAAGTGATATCCTTAGATTTTAGTTTAAAAATAAATTAAGAGAGGGAAAAGGCCAGTTGAGGTGGTGCATGCCTTTAATCCCACACTTGGGAGGGAGAGGCAGGTAGATCTCTTGAGTTCGAGGCCAGCCTGTTCTATAGAGCTAGATTCAGGACAGCCAGGGGTACACAAAGAAACTCTGTCTCAAAGCAAACAAACAAAAATCTACACACAGAGAGAAACAAAATCAGCTGGTTCGAATATCAGTGAGGGCATACCAGCACCCAAATATATGAACTTGCCAGAAGGAGTGAAGAAGGCAGGCTGATAAAAAGCAGTTTCCTTCTTCCATGTTCATTTACCTAGGCTGCCATTATATGATGCCTCATTTAGGGTGGGCCTTCCTGCTTCAGGTAGTCTGATCGAAGAAACCCCTTACAGGAGAGCCTGGAAGCTTGCATTTACTTGATTCTAGATGTAGTAAAGTTGGCAACCAAGATTAACCATTACATGTGGTGATGGCAGGGTATAAAGGAATAACCAAAGTGTGGGTGACTTTTGATCCAGATGCTAAACTGGCAATCTGCCACATTCAGTTTCTTTGCCATTTATCAGAGCAGACCTGATAGCCAAGTCCCAAATCTGTAGGATGAGAACGATCTCATTGAAGTGTATGGGAGTCATAATGAAACTACTGGTTTTCCCTGTTTGAAGTGCTACTAACTCAGTGTGGTAGTGTTTATTGCTGCTATAGTACTATCTTTCTTGTCTGCCTCCCTATTAAAGACTAAAAGTTACCATGTTTGTTTTGTATGTACATCTGCATGGATGGGTGTGTCTGCTCCTGGGAAATCAAATCTAAGGCTTTGTGCGTGTTAGGCATGTACTTGGCCACTGAGTTACTTAGCCAAAAAACAAAAAAACAAAAAAAAATAAAAACTATATCATTTTATTTAAAGGATTAAAATAATATTTAGTGCTTGTAGCATGCATCTAATAAATACTATTTGATCAGAGACATTATGGGCCAAGTATGGTGTCAGTGATCTGTAACCTTGTATTCAGGAGGCTGAGGAAGAGTATTTTTACTTCAGGCCTAATCGGGGATGCTGAAAGCTGGAAAAAAGTATGTTTATTTTTTTCCCCTCTGCTTTGTACACCTTAGTTTTAACACCAGTGAGGTTCATGAGTTGGTTCGTTTGGAAATGGACCATCTTGTCAGCTGTGGATTGAACTTTCTGGTCCTTAGTTCTCTAAAGACCAACAATATTACAGTCTGTATACCAATAGATATGTTTGTTAAAATTGTCATCCTTTGCTAACAAAATAGTGCTAAAACTGCCCCTTTCAGCATGTTTCCCGATAGGATAAATAGATTATCATATACTTTTATGTCCTTATAGTTTCCTTTCCCTTGGCCATCTAGGGGCTCCCTATGTTGCTTAAGCTGGCCTTAAACTCCAATTCCCTGTGCATCTGCCTACTGAGTGCGAGGATTGCAGGTGTGTATTACCACACCTAGCCCCATTCATATTTCTAAAAGAATAATATATGCGTAACAAAAACATTTTCTCTATGTGGAGATAAATATATCGCATGTAGATAAATATATTGATAACCTAGATTCATGTATTGTTATGTTTTACTTTTCTTTTAGTGCTAAGTTTAGATAGTGTATGTATTTCTAATCTATTATTAGTCAGATACTAGTTTTGTAATGAGAAAAATAAGTTATCAAAAGCATTTAACTACTTCTTTCTAGAGTTACTGACAAAATACGAATAAGACCAGTACCAAAGTAGTTTCTTTTTTCCTTTATGAGGAGAGAAATGAAGTAAATGTTTGAATTGGATATGAGCTGTCCTGATCGTTTCGTAAAAACTCACCTTATTTCATATCATTTAGGTTTGAAGACTGCATCATCCTGCCTCCAGTACAAGCAGTTTCTCTGTTCGGTGATCAATGTCACTCACAGGAACTTAAGTAACTAACGAAATGAGCCTGGGGCGTGGAAAATATGACTTTTATATTGGTCTCGGATTGGCTATGACCTCCAGCATTTTCATTGGAGGGAGTTTCATTTTGAAAAAAAAAGGCCTTCTGCGACTTGCCAGAAAAGGCTCCATGAGAGCAGGTAAGCTATGCCCTTTAGGTATTAAAAAGTACACATATACTCATACACTCAGGTTCCTGAGTCTAGAGCACTGTCTTCATCCTTTGTGATTATATTTAAATATTTGAACTGTTCAAGGGATTTCTAAATATTTAATAGATAGTCAGATACCACTTTTGTAATGAGAAAAATAAGTTGCCAGAAGTAGTAAACTGTTTCCTTCTATAGTTACTGTCAAAATAGGAATGGGACTGGTGCCAAAGTAGTTTCCAAGGTTTAAATTTCACTATGTCTGTGCGGGAAGAAATGTGATCCACGAATAGAACCAGGTTTTTATTGTAGACTGGGATATTTTGTACGTGATAGAACTTGTGACTTCTACCTTAGATGTTTTTCTTGATGTAAAATTTCACAAAGGAAAGAATGGTCTTGCCTGGTTTGCATTTTCTACTAATTGACCTGAATGGTGTGTGTTGTTTTCCCCCAATTTACAGATATGTTACAGTACGCTGGAGGATACACAGTATAATTGAACTTTAGTTCAATCCATGGACATCCATTATAGTTCCCTTCATTATGAGATATTAATGCTTATGTTCCATCTTCCTGGTTGTACTTCATTTTAGACCTTATTGGACCTTATGAATAGACCATCTTTGTGGCCAGATCTAATTCAGCAATGTTAAAACATAAAACAGAGGCTCTTAGGATTTAATGGACAAAGGAGGAAATACTAGCATCTCAGCTATTTTCTATAGCCGTCTAACCTTGGTCTTAAGGCATCCCTGTTATTATTCCTAAATTATATATAGGCTTGTAAAATTCACTTTTTTTTCCTCATGGACAATGGCTGAAGTACCAATTGCTTTTCAACTTAATATGGTTAAGGAAAAAGTAGATCGTCTCCTGGCAACCTAGTTTGTGAGCATTTCTCAGTCTTTGTAGGACCATAGTGTCTTCTAAGTGGGGCTACATATGTCTCAATAGCTTTCCTCTTTGCTGACTAACTCATTTGAAGTTTATCTATTTCTGCAACCCTCCTCCCTCCAGAAAGGATCTCATTCTAGTTCAGGCTGTCCTGGAACTTAGGCTGTATTCCAGGCTGCCTTCTGACTTGTAGGACTCATCTAGCTTGAGACTTCCAAGTGCTGGGATAGCAGGTGTGCACCACTTGCCCAGCTTTGTTACTTTTTGTTGGTTCATCTTTCTTACTCATTAAAGGTGCCTTTTAAAAGGGCACTAAGTACAAGGCTTAAGTTACTTCTTTAACTCCAGAGTATAGTACAAAGATGAATATTTTTAAGAATCACGATCCTCATATCTCTTTTCTAAAGCAATCTTGAAATATCCAAGAAATCTCATATCAGACATTTTAAAATTTGTGATTAATCCTTTTTACACATTTTACAAGAGAATGATAATCTTCCAACAAAATAAAATATTTCTTTATTCACAGGTCAAGGAGGCCATGCATATCTTAAGGAATGGTTATGGTGGGCTGGACTGCTGTCAAGTATGTATAGAGAACATTTCAAGAAAGCAATATATGTTAAATACTTTACATCTTGTTATAGCTCATATTAGCAAAATTTTAAAACATTTTGTTTGTATAAGTTATATTTAAAAATAGATTGAAGCCTATAAAAGTAGCTTAGTTAATTGCTTATTTATTTCAAATAATAAGATCTTTATAAAAACTAACCTGATTAAAGCATTTTTGATATGTCTTTGCCTTTAAAAACGTTTACTGGATAAGTAGGTTAAAAGGTGTATGTGTGCTGGGGCAGGGAGGAATAGAGCACATGCCTAACATGTAAAACACCCAGGATTTGATTCCCTAGCACTTTACAAAAGAAAAGAAAAAAATTGGCAAATGAAAGTTAGTAGAAAAAAAATGTGATTTTTTTTATTTTATTTTTTCTTCTATTATTTCTCTAGACTGTTCATTTTTATTTTGGTTACTATCTTTATGATGGTAAATGAAGGGGGCTGGAAAGATGGCTCAGTAGTTAAAAGCACATGTTGCTCTTATAGGTGACCTGGGTTCTATTCCCAAAACCCATACAGTTGTTCACAACCGTCTTTAACTCCAGTTCTGCAATATCCAACACCCTTTTCTAACCTCCGTGGGCACCAAGAATGCTCATACTGCACATACATGCATTCAGATAAAACTCTGAGACACAAAATTAATCTTTAGATATTTATTTATTTTGTATATAAGTACACTGTAGCTGTCTTCAGACACACCAGAAGAGGGCATCGGATCCCATTACAGATGGTTGTGAGCCACCATGTGGTTGCTGGGATTTGAACTCAGGACCTCTGGAAGAGCAGTCGGTGCTCCTAACCACTGAGCCATCTCTCCAGCCCCCCACAAAATTAATCTTAATGGGAGCTGGAGATAGCTTAGTGGTTAAGAACACTGGCTGCTTTTCCAAAGGACCCAGGTTCAAATCCTAGCATCTACATGGCAGTTCACAATTTGAGTTCCAGTTCCAGGCTGTCTGACACCCTCACACAGACATACACAGGCAGAATACCAATGTAAATAAGACTTATAATGTAAATAAAACTTACTTAAAATGTTTTTAAATGTGAAATAAATTGTCCTTAAGACACTTGAGACATGAGCTGTACAGTGGTGGCACACACCTTTCTTTAATCCCAGCACTTGGGGGACAGGCAAATCTCTGTGAATTTGAGGCCAGTCTGGTCTACAGAATGTGTTTCAGGATAGCCAGGACTACACAGAGAAAACCTGTCTCAAAAAAAAGAAAAGAAAAGATACCCAAGACTTGACATTTAATAGATGCTTATCTGTTGATCATCTCTTATATCCCGCCTGACACATTGTTATTGGTGCTGAAGACATAGTAGAAAAAGGAAAAAAAGTATCTCCTCCCCCCCAAAAAATGCCCACTTGCAAAAAAGCTTACATTTTAAGTAGGGCAGACAGTAAGAATGATAATGATAGGTTAAAGGGTGTGTGTGTGTGTGTATGTGTGTGTGTGTGTGTGTGTGTAGAGGGAAGAAACAGAGCTAGAAGGAGGATATGAACTGGAGAGTAAGTAGACTTTTAGATAGAAGACTAGGAAGGTTAAACCTTACTGAAAAGGTAATATTTGAGTAATAGACAATTGAGGATTTGAGGGATCTGGCCATATAAGGAAAAAACATTTGAAATGAAGGAAATAGTAACTAAAGACTTTGGCTAAGGAATGGGACTAGCCTGTGAATGGGATAGCCTTTTCTTTGATGCCCCCAGTTGTTCTTGCCTCCTGATATTCATACCTTTAAGTAGTCCTCTCTTGCATAGAATTAGTGCTGGCCCGCTGTGGTCACAGAATCCAGGCAGTTTGATGTATGACTTCTAAGGCTACATCATAAATGGAAGATCAGCTTTTCCCTTTTTTCTTGGATTGTTCGTTTTTAGAGAAGCCAGTTGCTGTGCCGTGAAGACTTTCAAACGGTCTTTACAGGGATCCCCAAACAGCAGCCAGTCATACCAGTGCCTGGAATATGGTTCTGACCTACAGATACTACAGCCTTGGTTTACATCTGACTGGGGCTCTTAAAAGATACTGACCATTTCCTAAAGTCTCGGTCAGCAAACCATGTCAGTAAAGTGCTAGTTTTAGACTGACATACTTTAGAGTGATTTGCTCCATAGCTAGTGCTAGAGTATTAAAACTTCAGGAAGCATTAAAGAAAGTTCAGTAGTAAGGGAGCAAGGGAAATAAGGACAGTAGGAAATAGGGGCAGAGAAACGAGGGCATTTATTAAGCAATGTTGGACTTTTTAGGTCACAGAAAGGATTTTGAATTTGTTAGATTGACAGCCATTGGAGAGCTTCAATAAAATGTGTGGTATAATTTCTTTGGCTGCTTTGTTTTAAGGCATAGACTGAATATATAAAGAAGAGGTGACAGCATGAACCAGGGAGTATAGTTAAACAAATTCTGAATGTTTTCAATGTAGAACTGACAAAATGTGTGTATTCTCTTACTGACCAAAATGTATGGTATGAAAGGACATTAAAGACTTGGCCACAGGGGCTGGAGAGATGGCTCAGGGGTTAAGAGCACTGACTGCTCTTTCAGAGGTCCTGAGTTCAATTCCCAGCAACCACATGGTGGCCCACAACCATCTTTAATGGGATCTGATGCCCTCTTCTGGTGTGTCTGAAAACAGCTACAGTGTACTTATAAATAAATGTTAAAAAAAAAAAAAAAAAAAAAAAAGACTTGGCCACAGTCAATAGAAACGACTATTTTGATGCTAAAGATATAGAAAGGACCTGAGCAGATCAGGTAGGAAGAGATCAGGAGTTTGTTCTGAGTGCATTAATGTTAAAAGTTTATATTAAATAAAGCAGATAAAGAGATTGGCAGTTAGACAGCTCTGGACTTTTACAAGGTCATTCAGGCTAGTGACAAAACATTGGGAGTTGCTATCTCTTTAAAGCCAAAAGATTGCAGGATATCATTAGGAAATGAGAATATATAGAAGTCCGAGTATCAGATACTCAAAATACAGAGTAGGTAGATTTAGAGTTCAGAGTAGAGACTGGAACTAAGCTTCAAAATAATAAGGAGAGACCAAGTAAGCCTTCTGTCTTTAGAGCCAAGTGATAGGGTTTGGGGAAAGAGTTTTGGTTGGTATCAGATGATGTTGATACAATGTAAGTACAGTGAGGATTGATCATTGACTACTGGATTCAGCAATATGTAAATCCTTAGTGACCATAAGCAGCAGTTTTAATATTAAAAACTTTTGAGTAAAACTTTCTTTTTTGAAAGATAGGAACTCACAAGAGTATGATTGCTCACACCTTTAATGCCAGTAGAAGCAGACAGGTCTCTGAGTTTGAAACCAGCCTGGTCTACATAGCTACTAGTTCAAAGTCAGCCTGAGCTACATAGTGAGAACATTTCTCACTAATTAGCTAGTTTGTTAATTAAAGGACATGGTTTTTACATAGCCGAGGCTAGACTTAAACTGCTAAGGTAGTAGCAAATGATCTTGAACTTTTGACCCTGCTGCTTCTACGTTCCAAGTGTTGGGTTACATACATGTCCTCTCACTTAGTTTTACAGAGAACTTTTTTGAATATTAAAAAGAAGATGGATATAATGGTATAGTGCTTGAGCTAGACACAGTGATACTTAAAAAAACAGTCACTTTAAAAACCTTTTTTCCTCGCGTTTCCCTGTGTAGCATCTAGAGACTAGGCTCGCCTCAAACTCGAGATATACATGGCTCTGCCTCTGAAGTGCTGGGATTAAAGGCATGAGCCACCGTGCCCAGCACCCTAGTTATTCTTTAGGTAAGGCAGGAAATATCAGGACAATACAAGAAGACTTAAAATACAAATACCACACCCCTACAGTCCCCTTTGACAGTGTTATGTAAGCAGAGAACAGACTGTGGTCAGTGACGCGTTGATTAGTTTTGGTCCATTTCACACAATCTAGAGACACCTGGGAAGAGGAAACTTGAGTGAAGGAATTGCCTCCATCACACTGCCCTGAGGGCTTATCTGTGGAGCATTTTCTTAATGATTGATAGGAGAGGGCCAAGCTCACTGTGGGCAATATCAACCTGGGCGGGTGATACTGAGTTATATTAAAAAGCAGACCTGGGGGGCGGGGGGGCTGGCTAGACATGGCTCAGCAGTAAAGAGCACTTGTTGTTCCTGAGAAAACCCACATCCATCTGTAACTTCAGTTCCAGGGGAGCTCAAGTCCTCCTTTGATTTACTTGGATACCATGCACACATGTAGTATACATGTATACAGGCAAACAAAAACATTCAGATACATAAAAATACATATAAAAATTAAAAAAAGAAAGCCAGTAAACAGCAGAATGATGGATAACACTAGCCTATCTATGATCCTAGTACTTAAGAGGCTAATAATGAAGAACGATCAAGAGTTTTAGGCCAGGAGCTGGAGCAATGGCTTAGTAATTAAGAGCACTGGATGCTCACAACTGTCTCTAACTAGTTCCAAAATATGTACTATCCTCTCTGGCCTCATGCAAAGGGTACACAGATATATATGTAGACAAAACACTCATGGACACAAAATAAAAAAAATTAAAAAGTGTGAGGCCAATCCAGGTTACATAATGAGAACTGATTTCAAAAACAAAACAACCTAAAGAAGGGAAAAAGTACCTTCTCACCACTACTAGAAAAAACCAGTCAAATAGAAAGCATGAGTCCGCGTTAGGGTCGGCCTGGGTAACATAATGAGACTCTGTCTCTAAGAAAGAGAGAAGCAAAGGAGAGAAAAGGACAAAGGAGTAGGGAAGAAGGAAACAAGATGACTGAGTGTGCAGTTGAACTGGCAAGACACAATCTCAAAAGGTAAAAATAAAAAAAGTTGGCTTTTCTTTTCTTTTTTTTTTTTTCCGGAACTGGGGACCGAACCCAGGGCCTTGCGCTTGCTAGGCAAGCGCTCTACCGCTGAGCTAAATCCCCAGCCAAAAGTTGGCTTTTCAATGTCAGCTTCTTTTAATTAGATTTGTTGTCCTAGTTTTACAAATATATTAATACCCTTATACATAAATTATATGTTTTAAATTAAAATTATTGATTTTAATTAAATTTACTGACTTGGATTGTTGGTGCCAGATGTTGGTAATTTACAGCACTCATACCTAGATGAGAGAAGATATGGAAGTTATGAACAACAATATAGTTGAAATAATAGGTATGTGTTGCATAAAATACAGACATCTTCATATTGAGTCCATTCCTGTCTGAGATGGGTTTTTATTGTTCCTCTCTTCAGTGGGAGCTGGTGAAGTGGCCAATTTTGCTGCATATGCATTTGCTCCGGCCACACTGGTGACTCCACTAGGTGCACTCAGCGTCCTTGTAAGGTAAGAATGTATTTCACATGAGAGATGGTATTTCAGTCCGTAAAATACTGAGGTGCTGATTATGTCAATATATTTGAACACCCTTGAGGATTTTTAAATAATCCCTAGTAGTGTTTTTTCAGTTACCTTCTTTGCATAGTTAACTATTGATTTGTGGGACAAAACCACTTTATCTTTGCACTTCTATCTAGGACCAGCATGTTAGTGATTTCAACTTTAGAAAAGTTGCTACTTGTCTAACATTTACCATTCAAGTAAACATACACTGTTGTAGGTAAAATTTATTAACTATTATAGAACATCAAGTCTCGGGTGAGGCGTTGGGGAGGTTGTATACTGCTAAAGACTGGCGTGAGGTACTTGCTTTGCAAGACCAACTTAAAACCTGTCCTGCTTTGTTACTGTAATGATTAATTCAAATAGCTAAGCTTATTTGAAGTCTGGGTTTTTATTACTATTTTGAAAATTGATAACTATTGTTGCTGTTTCTAATAAGTTATATATAAAATATGATTATTTTACGTTTTTATCCTTAACTTTCCTTTATTATACTGTGATCTTATTTGCTTATTCTGTACTTTCTTTTTAGGTTTGAATAAAACTAATATGTTATAAAAACTTTGCAGTTTATAGGCAAATTAAAAATGAAATGTTCTCAGGTTATAGTTTATTGACTCTGTATTTCTGAGTAATTTAGGATGATTGTAGGCAAATCATACACAAATCAATATATAAGGGCCGGCAAGATGGTTTAGCAGGTAAAAGCACTTACTGCCAAGTTTGGTGGAAGGGAGACAGCCTACTTATGCAAGTCATCTTCTCATCTTCACACAGATAGAGAGAGCCAGAAAAGAGACAGAGATGGGGGTGAGGGGAAATAATAAATGTAATTTTAAAAAAGAAGGTAAATGTTAGTACATTGAAGTTTTGTAAACTTGAAGCATTGTTGGATACAGATTTTTTTATTAAGAACTCGGCTGTGTAAAGTACAGCCTTGATTATTTATACGGAGTATTACAGTAAGAAGATGATAAATGCACAGTTTCAGTGTATGTGAAGGGGTGGTTCATTTTGTCCCAGGTGTTTTAGGGCAATAGTTCTGGTGGTCCTAGACTAGACTCTGTGGCTCACACAGAAATGCCAGTCTAAGAGAGAAGCAGTAGAGAAGACAAGGGAGGAAGCATAATAAGTATGCTGCTAAGACAAGGGGGCAGCACTCTATTACAGCATCTTCTGGAGTACTGACATGAGCTCCCAGTAGATACAGAGAGAGGGAGCCACAGTATTCACAGCCAAGCAGTCTCAGTCAGTCTGGTCAGGCTAATTGATTAGGAGGAGGGTGATTGCAGAATAAGCAAAGGAGACAGGTGCAGAATGGAAGCAGAGGCCACGTTTTTCTCCTGCTAGTTGATGCTCACAAATTCAGGTAAAGAGACAGTGCTTTCTAGCTAAACAAACTTTAAGACTTTGTTAAAGTTTTATGATCGATTGTACATTTTCTTTGTCAAAAAACTAGAAATATTTTTGTGTGACTTTGGTAATCTTACTAATTTTAAAAGTTTGAAAAAAGCTAATTTAAGTGTTCAATCTTTATTCTTCCTTTTAGTGCCATTCTGTCTTCATACTTCCTAAATGAAAGACTTAATCTTCATGGGAAAATTGGGTGTTTACTAAGTATTCTAGGATCTACAGTTATGGTCATTCATGCTCCAAAGGAAGAGGAGATTGAGACCTTAAATGAAATGTCACATAAGTTAGGTGACCCAGGTAAGAAAAGCTTAATTAGTACTACTGTACTTAAATTTTATTTTTATTTTAATCTAGATTTTTGTATGTACATAGATGAGTTGTTTTGCACAGGTTATAAGAAATGGTTTTCATGTGTCCCTAGCCTCTTGTCTTTTTTGTTTAATTATGTTTTAATTTCCAAATATATGCTTATATCACTATTTCCTTGATCATAGTCATTATCTGGTACCTATTACATTTACATAGGCTTACTATATTTCTTTATATTCCTCTTACAATAAAACTTTTATTCTTAAGCATTGTGATTACTCCCTTCTTTCTCTCTTCTTTTACTTTCAGTCTCTCACTTTATAGCCCAGGCTGGCCACCAGCACATGGTGCGCGCCTCAGTGTCTCAGGTGCTAAAATTTTAGGTGCATCACTCTACCAGCTTCTTGGAGTTTTCCTGTAGATCTTGAAATTTACCTCAGGATCATTATCTTACTTGGTTAGGCATTCCTAATTATCCCAAAGAAATCCCCACTTCCTCTCAGAACTCTTCTCCATTGTCCGGTTCTATCTAAAGCACATCAGGCAGCCTGGGTGGACTTCGCACCAGTTATCTGGTTCCCTCACCTTTATACTGCTCCACAGTGGATGTGAGTGTTCTGTGCTACTGAGGCACATTCTGAACTGACAGGTAGAATGAACTTGCTTTTCAGACATAGTCTCACCATGTAACTTTGGCTTGTTTGGAACTCTTGTATACACTAAGGTGGCTTCAAACTAACAGAGATCCACTTGCCTCTGCCTTTCAAGTGTGTGCCACCATGCCCAGTTCAGGATTCAGTTTTCTCAGATTTACTGTAGTAGTTGAGTTACCCAGTACTTTTGATACACTCAGAAATATATCTATTACTGTCTTTCTTTCCTTGTTTCTGTCTGCTTTAAATAGCTCGTTGTTTGTGGTGTTTGAAGGAGTAAAGTGGCTTTTCTCGGTCTTGGTTTGTTTCCTGATTGTTTTTATATTTTTCTTCTTTCTGACAAAGTCTCATTATGTAGTCTAGGCCAGTTTTCAACTTTTGATATAGCCAGAGATAATCATGAGTTCCACATGCTTCTACCTCTACTTCCAGAGTGCTAGGGTTACTGGCATGTGCTCCCCATCCCTCCCCTCCCCCCCTTTTCATCTTCAGATGCAGAAGGTCATTTATGTACTATCTGCAGTAGAGAACTTCTGAGAATCACAGAGAACTGTGGCTGGCCCACATAATTGTCACATAATTGTCAGCTATGATGCATACTGCTATTCTCCATACTCAACCAGGACCCCAACAGTTTTTAGGTTCACTTGCTGCTTATCCTGATATTTGATCTATTTCCAGATGTGTCCCTTTTAGGAAAACAACTCATAACTACTGATTTTTATATTTCTTTTTTCTTTCTTTCTTCTTTTTTTGTTTTGTTTTGTTTTGTTTTGTTTTGTTTTTTGAGACAGGTTTCCACTGTGTGGCCCGAGCTGTGCTAGAACTCACTCTGTAGACCAAGCTGGCTTTGAACTCAGAGAGCTGACTGCCTGTTCCTCCCGAGTGCTGGGATTTAAGGTGTACATCACCACCACCTGGCTATAACTTCTGATTTCTGCAGATGGAGATGAACATTCAAGGGCACTTCCTGAACTTAGTCTGCACTAGCATCTCCTTCCCCTGCTCTGATTATCATTTCCCCTGCCGTGTGATTTAGAATACTTTAAAAGTGTTAGTGGTGTAGCCACACTCTCTTATTCCTACTCAAGTGGCAGAGAACAACCTGGTCCACATACAGATCGAGTTCCAGGACAAACTGGGTATGCAGAGAAGTCCTGTCTTGAAAAACCAATAAAAATAAAAATGTTAGTGGTCTAATTTTTTTATGCTATTTTAAAAAGCTATTTTAAATTAAAAGCTTATTTTAATTTTAGACTGTACATTCAAAGTGGTACTGAGGATTGAATTCAGGGCTTTGTATATTCCAGGTGAGTGCTCTGCCAGCTGCACTGTCTCCAGCCCTCCAGTGTGTACTTCTGATGTATTTGTGTGTGATTTTGCTAGAGGAGTAAGGGAAAACTAATTTTTGTTCTAGGTGACAAGTCACCACCTGAGAATTATTTTCTTACAGTCACGTGTCCCTTCGTGTGAATAGGAGTTACCTTCAGTTAGTAACTTACAAATTCTTTAAGATTTCAAAATGAATCCATCAAGTAGTTTTATAGGCAAGACAAATCTGAGGATGCAGTACTGGGAGATACATAAACCTTTCCTGTTGCGTTTGTGTATACATTGTTTCAATATAGCTTTTCTTTGCTTCCTCTAGGTTTTGTGGTCTTTGCAACATTTGTGGTCATTGTGGCCTTGATATTCATCTTTGTGGTGGGACCTCGACATGGACAGACAAACATTCTTGTGTACATAACAATCTGCTCTGTGATTGGAGCATTTTCAGTCTCCTGCGTGAAGGGTTTGGGTATCACTATAAAAGAGTTGTTGGCTGGAAAGCCTGTTCTGCAGCACCCCCTCGCCTGGATTCTGCTGCTTAGCCTTGTGGTCTGTGTGAGCACACAAATTAATTACCTAAACCGGGCTCTGGACATTTTCAACACTTCCATTGTGACTCCAATATATTATGTGTTCTTTACAACTTCAGTTTTGACGTGTTCAGCTATTCTTTTTAAAGAATGGCAAGATATGCCTGTTGATGATGTCATTGGGACTTTGAGTGGCTTCTTCACAATCATTGTGGGGATATTTTTGTTGCATGCCTTTAAAGATGTCAGTTTTAGTCTAGCAAGTCTGCCTGTAACTTTTCGAAAAGATGAAAAGGCAGTGAATGGCAATCTTTCTAATATGTATGAAGTTCTTAATAATAATGAAGAAGACTTACCATGTGGGATTGAACACACTGGTGAAAATATCTCCCGTAGAAATGGAAATCTGACATCTTTTTAAGGATATGTTTGAAAAGTTAACCTATAATTCTGTTATAAAAGTGATTTTTGAGTGTCAGAATGTTATCTGAAAAAAATTGTCCTCAAATAATGTCCTCTAAAGACAATCTTTTTTTTTAAGTTTTCACTAATTTGGATCAAGAAATTACTTTTCTTATATTTAAACAATGGTAGCTCACTAAAATGACCTCAGTACATGGCTAATTTCTAATAACATTGTATTATTGTAAAGGTATTTTACATTTTTATTCATACTCCAGAAATCTAAATGCACTAATGATAAATTTTAAGCCTATAAAAATGTTTTATTTTTTCCATCGGTGATGAACATTAAAATGTACATTTGTGATCCCCATTTCATCAATACCTCATCACACCAAGGCTTCTTGATTATAAAGATATGTGTGTGATTCCAAGAAAATAAGTCTCAGGTGGTGATTTGTCACCCAAACACCTGGTTTCTCACACACATCTGCTGGCCTCCTTTTGGAAAAACCCACTGTGCTATCAGTCAGTACTTGCTGCTTCCATAGTGACTGGATCTGTGTCATCTTATGTGAGCTCTTGGACCTTTTAGTGTGTGTGTTCAGAATGGATTACATTGTCATTCAGCCCTTAACAACTCTGGGATGTCAACAGAGACTTGTGGTTTCTTAAATTTAGAAACTCATGCTTGCATAAAATGACAAGTTGGAACAAAGTTCTTTCTGAATATTCTGATTCCAAATGCTTAGATTTAAAATATTTGTAGAATACATCTCTTTGAACCAAGTGGTTTATTTTGCTTCAGAGTTTGAACCTTTTTTTTTTTTTTTTTTAGAAACTGTGAAAAAAATGTTTATAGAAAAATGCAAATAGGTACAAAAAGGTTAGGCCAATGTAAGGAACACTCTCCAGCTTCAGACCTGCCCACTTCAAAGTCATGTATTAGCCTAAAAAAATTCACCCTCCTCCATGCTACCCCCATTAACAGGAAGAACTGAGGTTTGGGCCTGTGCCTGTTTCCTGTTTCCTCCCCATAGTTGTATAGTGACTTAGATTTTGTGAAGAATTTTTTTTGGAGTGGGGGTTAGCTTTGTTCTACTATTGGCACTCGTAAGGATACATACCTTGTGGGCCATACTGGGTGTAGTCACAGTCCACAAATGTTGTAAAACTGAGCTACATTTCCAGAATTCCTATGTAACTTAAATACCAGAGAGAACAGGTTTCCCCTGCACCCTCACCGATATACTTTGTCTGTTTTATGTACTGTATCTATGTCTTATTTTGCACATAAAAAATAGCCAATGTTCATTCCTTTGGGGGTGAAAAGTTTCCTCATTGAGAATGTGCGTGTTGTATATACAACACTTTATATATATGTAATCTTGTACACAAGCATTTTAATTGGCCTATCACTTGGTAATATGGTTGTTAACTTTTAAAATCTATACTTCATAGGGTCAGTACAGATGCCGTTACAGCTATTCATATCAACAAAAAATATTTTAGGTAACTTTTTGATAAATAGGCTTGTTTAAAATGTAACTCAGGTTTACAGTACAACCGAATAGTACCTGTGTTTTATTTTCTGTGTAAAATAAAGCTCAAAGCTTTTGGATTTTGGTGTTTCCCAGCCCAATGATGTTTCTCTATTTATGTTTGTTTTTAAGACAGGGATCTTACTATGTTCCTTAAGCTGTCCTTGAACTCCCAGCCTCCAGTGATCTTTATTCCTCAGCTTCCCAAGTAGCTGGGACTTGAGTGGCATATCACAGTACCAGATTCTCAATTTCTCTCCTCTTTCTCTACTTTTAGAGCAAAGTTGGGTTCTTGTTTTTCACTGGGCAAGCCCCATAGTGAGATAATTACCCTAGCAATGGAGAAGGTATGTATGCTGAGAGCTGTTAGGGTCAGGTTCCCTCTTCCCTGCCTCCCTGTCCCTTTTTTGCAGTGTCCACTGTCCCATGTCATGCTGTCCTCCCTCCCCCAACTGTTGGCCTTAAAGAGTAGATGCACATACCATAGAAGTTCTCATGTTCCTTTCATGGACAATGCAATTGTTGTATTACATCTCATGTTTCATTTCATCCCTACCCAGACCTTAATGTTAAGTTCTACTTGTGTTTGAAAGATGCCATGATCTGAACACATCCTGTGAAATGTGGGTATGTACAGGGACAGACTATCTTGCTCATGCCAATGAACAAACACAAATAGATTCCATTGATTTTTATTTCTCTAATTGTTAAGTCATATCTCACGAATCAGACTCACTGTTTGATTTACTTGAACAGGGGAAACAATTTCACTATCTTGGCATAAAAGGGAACAATGACTTAGAAAAGATTTCCTAAAAGGCCATCAGAAAAATCCCTAAACAAAGCTACTCATTAAATTTAAAGTAATTGGCAGGGTTTTTTTTTTTTTTAAATACAATTAGTTGGTATTATGCTCTTATAGGATAATGAGTGAATTTCGCATTTTATAACTAGCTACTGGAATATTTAGCATGAAAATATTTGTTAAGACCATAATGGCAACAACTAGTAACCATATTCTCAGACTTCCCAATTCCAAAAGCATATACAATTTTAGTATAGAAAAATATGTAAGTTTTATAAAGTTAAGCTTTCAGATCAAAAAGTATCCCCTTAATTAGGTTTAGACATAATGGAAAATAGCCCCTAAAAATTTCAGTATAGTTTACATAAAGACAAACATGCCATCAGTTACTGGGATGCGATGAGCTTAGCCCTCAGCTGCTGGCTAGGGACTGGTGGATGGGTGGCTGGAAGCAGCGTACGTGTTCCACAGGTGTGCTCTCCCCATCTCCAGATTTCAAGTACTTGTCCAGGATAGTGATGATCTCATCATTGAGAATCTGGAACTTGCGAATCCTCTCCACCATCTTCTTTAATGGCTAAAATTAGATCAGACTGTTAGATTTATTGTACTTTAAAATTCAACAACTCTACTTCAGAAAAATTATAGAAAATTAAATTGACCCCTACCATGTTTCTAACACCATAGTTGGAGTAATGAATACATTTACAATTTAAATTCACCTTGTAATTTTGGTATTGCTAAGTATAGACCTATAAAACTTGAAAACACATTCATTCGATTATCAGTTATCTATTGGCCAGGAGAGGTGGCCTATGTCAATATTATACTACTCAAGATGAAACAGGTTTACTTTGAGTTCAAGGACAGCCTGGACACATGGTAAGTTCCAGGTCACGCTGGATGACCCTTTCTTCCAAAACCCAAAAGCAAACAAAGAAAAAGAACCTATGAGCCAAAATCTGGAATAATAATATATATTATATAATAAAGTGTTCAGTATGCAAATAGTGTAAATTAATTAATTAATAAGATGTAAGTTGTATATATTTCCAGTGTAACAGTTCTGTGGAGAAGATACACTGAGTCTCCTAAGTCTGGATAAAGAGCAGAAACAGAACTTGGAAACATTGCTGGTTTTGCCCACATAGGAGGTGAATGTGAGAAGAGAGGACTGGAATGAAGAGACAGCCTGTATTATACCTGTAAACTCCATGCGAAGCTCTAATAACCCAGGGTGCTAACAATTGACAGTGAACTAAAGCAAATCATCAATGGAGACATTTAAATCGGGTTAAACAAAACAGAAGCTTGTCATGTAACACAAGCATGCCGGTCTTAAATGTCTGACTCCAAGGCCTTCAATTATCAGAATATAAAAGATATATTTTATATATAATATGTTATATACATTAATAAGACATTACAATTTGAATATACCTGCCAAGATTTGAAGAACCAAATTAAAACAAAGAATTTTGAAAGTAAAAATTCTGGTTAATTTAACCTGAAATGAATAGGTTACCTCAAAGGCACAGCAGAAGAAAATATGCTGGTTATATTCCAGAGAGCCAATAAAGGAGGAATGGAAACTAGACTAACCATTCACACAAGCCCACACTAAATTTCTTTGCACCTTTTGAGCGACTTCAAGAGAACTCATGGATTGTCTGGACAGACCCAGACCCAGTCTAATAATCTAAGCAGAAAAGTTTCCTAAGTTATTCACAGGAAAGATATGGCAAAAGTGGTGGTCCCCTGTCATTTGGAGGGGGAGGAGCTGAGCTGGCAGCAGGAAATGGACCTTTTTTTCTACAGTTAGAAGAAACAGGATTCAGCTGGTGACTAAAAGGAGACTGAAAACACATTCATTCTTCAAGGCCTCCAGGGAAAACACCCCTTTCAGCTTTGTGAAACTAAACAGGGGAATCAGCTGAACTACGTAGATGTTTAAAAGTGATATAATCAATGGTGGTATTCTGTCATTAAGCCTCTTAGTTCTGGGAGCAACTGAAGAGTAAGTTATATGGAAAGCAGAAGAAAGTTTAACAATAGTGTTCTAAAAGGGGACAGTTGTGGGAAACTAAATAGACAACAAAAGTAATAAAAGCAAAAGTTTAAAAACCACATGGTTTGGAAGCTAGAAGACTAGAATAGTGTGTCAACAATCTGAAAATGCAGGTAAGATAAGTAGATCTTACCTGAAAAAGGAAATAGAAAATATTAAACTTTCTGGAGTTTGCATAATAGAGTGCATTATGTTTACGCTTCAATTTTATGTTAGGATAATAAGCATTCTTCACCTAGACAGATGTGTAAAAGATGTCTACATACCACATTTTTGATGATCTCATCCTTGCCATCATGTTTCTGAACTTTGAGAAGATGATAGCAGAAATCCAACACAGCAAAGCGCCGCTGCTGTCCCAGAAGTACAATGATCATGCAGCCAGCCCAGTGGAGCCCATCGCCAAAACACTGCCTAGAAGTACCAAACAGTAAGGAGAATGAACCAATCGGTGGACTCATGAGGGTCTCCAAAGGTCACATCAGGTTGTATTAGTTCCTTTGTCCACAGTTTCTCAGATAAAAGAAAGATAAGCACAAGAAATTTTCTAATTTTTAATAATGCCAATTTTGGGCTCCTCTAGCATTTGATAGGTCACAGACCTGCAGAGAATAACTTTATGGATCTACCACCCAGAGATAGGAATGTTTTAATTTACTTTCAGTTGCTTTAGATTCAAATGATTCCCAGATACTCCTGCTAAGTTCTTTCTTTGGCATCAAAGAAGGAACCACACACCTCAATGGTATTAAACCAGTAATGTTGTGTACTTTCTAAAAGAATTTTGTCATCTGCACTGACTTCACACTCCTTTCAGCAACCTCCTCCCTTGCCAGTTCACCCACTCTTCTAAAGAGTCACAGAACACACACACACACACACACACACTTACTCCACTGTAAACTCGTGTGTCCCTACAGGAATGCAGTAAACAAACTGCATGGCACTCCATAGTCTGTGAAACTCCACACACTCATCCACATGCATGACCCCATTGCTGGGCAGGGGCCCACGCCAGATGGGATCATCCAGAAAGGTCCGGATCCGTGTGAGGATGACTTCAAACATGGACAGACCACAACAGAGCCGCTCCTTGGTCAGCAAGTCCCCCTCTCTTGCGATTGCAATTTGCTGCAAAAAGTACATGTAGTATTACAAGCCATGGTAGAATACTAAAGGGCTAAAACCAAACTACCACCAGTCCGCTTATTCCTTAGTAGATAGAAAATGCTAAGTTGGCAGAACAGAGTTTTGCAGCATCAAGAAGTTATGTCAGCAATTACCTATATTCTAAAAATTAAAATACTAAAGTCTAGAAGAGTGAAATATAGCCATTTGTAACTGCAAGCAACTTTGCCTCTAGGTCACATGGCAATTTCCAAAGATATTTCAACTAGCATCTTGTGTGTAGAAGCCAGCAATGCCACTGCACACAGTTCACAAAACAACCTCAAACAAACAAACAAAAACAAAACAAAACAAAAAACCCGGGTTCAAAATGGCAGTGGTCTAAACAGTTATGTTTGCCAGATCTAGGGTAAACTTCATTCTGATACCTTGCCTTTTGTCACAATTTCTTGTAACAAGAAACCCTATTTAAAAAGCTTTGGGGTGGTGCACACTATATTAATCCCAGCTCTTGGGAGGCAGAGGCAGATGGATCACTATGAGTTTAAGGCCAGCCTAGTCTACAGAGCAAGTTCCAGGACATAAGGCTACACAGAAACCCTATCTCAAAAAGGAAAGGGTGGAGTGTGACAACAGGCAACATCCAAGCATGTCTTTGTTCCTCAGATGGAAGTTAAACTCTCTCTACTTACCATCCCTAATCCCAACTCCTGCAACAGTCTTTTGACCTCACAATAACTTCTGGCTGCTTCCAACCCCTCTACTGGCCTGACAGGAATTTCTACCCAGTGTACAATCCCTAACAACCACAGCATCCCTTACCTGTGGGGTCCCCAGCCTTTCAATCAGCGGAACAAGATGCAGTGGAGCATACTTGGATTCTAGTCTTTTCATTTTGGCATCAACTCTCTCCCCCTCTGTATTGGGAAATATATTATTATGCTCTGTCCTTATTTAAGATTTAAAAATTGCCCAAGTTTAATTTTTAGCAGAAATTTAAAGATTCATTTAACTCCATGGATGCAGGTTCTCTTTGTATTTAATATACTGTATATAATATATAGTATATTAAAACAGCTTTATAATTTTAATTCAAGCTAACAGATTTACTTATGCAATGTAACTATTTAAAGTTTGCTTTCAGCTTGGACTAGTGTAACTTTTTCATGCAGTTATCAACAGAATGGGGGAACATGGAAGAGTTTATATTTAATGAGTAGTTTTGAAAATTCTAAACATGATCTAAAGCAAAATAGTACAATGACCCTCTTAACACATGAACCACTGTGATAACTATCAACTTGGTGGCCATTTTTTTTTATTATATCCACTTACCTGTTTCTGTGTTATTTTGAAACATCCTAGATACCATTATAGTTAGAAATACTTGAGTTAATGAATTCTAACCAGGTTAGACACTCCCCACAGAGACTCCCTAGGTACCAACATAACTGAATGTTGGTCTTTTCTCTGGCTGCACAGTGTAATGTGCAATGTGCAATGTGAACTCTGGTTTATGATGCAGACTCACCTTTTACGTGGACTCGAGGCAGGATATTCTGGAAAGGAGCTGCATGCAACAGGTCACAGACTTCTTCTAAAGACTAAAACAGAGTAGAAAAAGTCATACCAGGAAGGGCATCTCATAGTGAAAAGATTATAAATGTCTGGTGCAGAAAGACATTCAAATTTCCAAGTTAGAATGAAATAAACACCAAATTGTCCACAGCATTTCCTGGAATAGTGTTAATGTTCTATTGGGTTACTTTTCTGGTCCACTGGGAAAACACTCTTTAAGCAAACATTATATTCTTGTTTCCTAAATGTAGGGAACCAATAAACAGCTGAGAAAAAGATGATGATCCTTTACTACATTGGCCACCTCACACCTTTACTAAAGAGGGGTGCGGAGAGCATAAAAGAAAAAGGAAAAAAAAAAAAAAAAAAAGGGAAGAAAACTTATTTGTCACCAGCAGTGAAAACTTTGGCCCAGCTAGGGTGGGCTGAACTGAGAACTCACCAGGCTTTGCTCAATGAGCAGGCAGAAGAGAACAGCATTTCCCACCTCCCGCAGGTTCTGGAAGCATACTGTTTTCAGCTCTGCATACTCCACAATGTCCTTCAGCTGGTGGTGGAAGAACTCTAGGATGCCTATGGCAGCAGAAGTTAGTGTCAGGGTTTCAGGATAGCACTAGCACCTGCCATTCTGACACTGCCTGATTATGGAGATTGCCACATGCTTCCAACAACAATGGTTTATATCACCTGGCACATCCTTAACAGACCATAGGGCCTAGCCTCTGACGCCCTGCTCGGTCAACTCCATTTGTTCAGAGAAGGCGGTTATGACAGAGAACACCAGTGTACCAGAAGAATAAAGGAGAGTCCAGAGCATCATTTCTAGTGGATTCAGATAAAGCATTTGATAAACTCAGTGGAACTCTAACAGGCATAGAAAGTATCTAATTTGATAGAGTATAAAAACCCTGCAGCTTATTTCATGTTGGTGGGAAAACCTGGCATACTTTTCCTGTGAGTTCCCACAGTATTTAAGTCATCTTTGCCAATGCCTGGACACCATAGGATGGCCCAAGAACACAGAAACCAACATGGCTAACTTGAGTCATACATACAATGCCAACCTGGGCAAGAATGGACAGGTAACTAAGACAAACCTAGTAAAAGCCCAAACTGCCCGAAGAACAAAGTTGGATTTAATACACTTCAATTTAACCACATAAGATGGAGGTTGGCCTAAATGTCTTCCTAAGGATTCACCCTCCTGCTCACCTCAGAGAGCCCAAGCCTTCTGTTCCTGCTATCTCCCACTTGTCAGTACAACTACGTAGCTACCCAGTGTAGTGGAGACCCATTCACCGGGGTTATCCCTCAACAAGCATGAAGAAAGATAGTGCTATGGTTTGTGCTCTACCAAGACTCACCTGACCTAATGGCTTTCTCTTCAGCATCTTATTACCTTAAAATTACTTATCTGCTTTCTTTCAATGAACTGAAATATGATTCTTCTAAGCCAGGTCTGTGCTGATGGTTATTTTCTTTTATGATGGCACAGTAGCTCCCTCAAATGCCAACTGTATCTGGGGAGCTCAGCCACAAGAGCAGGCTAGTCATGAGGATGGCAACATGAGTTACTCATGTGTAGCCTCAATACATTCACAAGGCTAGAGGAGCACATGGGGAATGGTAGTGAAGCACACCTCTATGGGTATGTGGTGTTTTCAGATGACTAGATTATGTTGTAATGAACAAATCCATCTCTTCATAATGGCATTACTAGGAGGTAAGGTAAGACAGAAGCCAGTCACTGGGAACATAGGTGCTATCCATTTTGCCCTGGACTCTTCTATAAGCCCTTTCTCCACTTGTTTGTCAGAAGCAAGCAGCCTCTTTAATGTGCTGTCATGATGATGTGCCTTGAAACACAGAGCCAAGTGTTCATGAACAGAACCCTCTGAAACTGCAAATCACTCTTTCTTGCCCTAAGTTGCTTTTCAGAGGCATTTGGTCAGAGTGATACAGAATGAACGAACAGATGATATCTTTGGAGAGAATACTATCAGGTAAGAGTTTATAAAAGGCATTCTCCCCCAGCCTCCCCCAACCCCTCTCCCTTGACAGGGTTTCTCTGGGTAGCACTGCTTGTCCTGGAACTTGTTATTTAGGCAAGACTGGCGTGGAACTCTGAGATCCAGCTGCCTCTGCCTCCCAAGTGCTGGGTTTAAAGGTGTGTACCATCACTGCCCAGGTATAAAAGGCACTTTTAAATGACAAAGGTTTATAGAGCTGAGATTAATTCTAAAGCAACACTGAGATCATTATGGATATTGATTTGGATGACTAGCCTGCAGCAAGTCATCGAGGTTGATCTAGAAGTACACATCCACAGACTTGGGGTGAAGTTCTTATAGCCTGTGAGCCAAGTAAGGCAGAATGTTTTACAGACCAACAAGACTATCTAAAGAGTAAGAGGCCAGAGGGAGGGTACAGGAAGTAGAGCCTTGTGGCTGCTTTGAATGCTTTTCCCCAATAAGAGGGCAATAGGATCTGGTAGTTAAGCTCCCTCTGCTTTTCTTGATAGGTGATTATTTTCAGGATCTGTGATAACAATATGTTCAATACCCCGTTATCAAAATCCTTGCTAGATGGCAAGCTGGGTCCCTTGGTTCTTTAACAACAAATAATGACCCCAAAGTCCTACCTACTGGCCTGATACCCAGTTGTAAGGTGTGTTTGTTTGTTCTACTCTAAACAGGCAAATTCTGGTTTGGGCTTCTTTCAAATTTGATTCTTCTCAATAGCTTCCAACTTGATTCCCTCCTCATGAGGGATGTACTCATGAAGGGTACTCCAGACACCTTTGCTCACCAGGAGAGCCGTACTCATGTCGGGGAAGGCGGCAGATCTTAGGCATCACTTCCATCAGAGTTTTCACATACTGCAGGATTGTGCCTTGAAGCTGCAAGAGACAAAGGCTGTTAGCTCTCACCCTCCATTCTCATGGAAGGCCCTGGTAAGTGTGTGCTCTGAAAACTGGTCCATGAGCAAAAAACAGTTATGATTAAGACTGTAGAATCAGTTTGTCTAGGGAATGAAATCCCACCTGTGAAAAGAGAGCAACATCTATTGGGTGTCTATAGAGATAACTAATATTCACCCTCTAAAATATAGCCCCCTTTCTAAGACATGAAATAGTCAGGAAATAGAGCAGAAGAGATCACATTCCCCTGTAGCTTCCATGCTGACCCACGGTCAACACCAAGAGTGCCAGCAGCTCCAGGAGCAATAGCCCTTATAAGATAGTTTCTATTTCTTCTGACAGGCTTAGGATGTCACCTTTGTCACCTTTGTGTCTAGCCATATGAAGTCTGCATTCCTGATTTTCTTCCCTAACTTTCAAGTATTTCAGGGCAGATCAGTCCATAAAGCTTGAGTGGTTCCCAAGATCATAGATGTGTAAATGACCAAACTCTTCTACATTCTAGTTAAGTGTGTTGGTTTGGATGAAAATTGTTCCTATAGACTCATCTATTTGAATAGTCACCAGGGAATTGGAAAATCTGAAAAAGATTAGAAAGATTAGGAGGTGTGGCCTTGTTGGAGGAAGTGTGTTGCTGGGCATTAGGCTTTGGGTGTCAAAAGTCCATGCCAAGCCCAGTGTTCCCGTTTCTGCCTGCTGCCTGACTATCGAGTTCTCAGGTAGTTTTCTAGCACCATGCCTGGCCATTGGGCTGCTTCCTTCCCCGCTGTGATAATAGTGAACTAACCCTGTGAAGCTGTAAGCAATTAAATGCTTTATTTTATGAGTTGCCTTAGTCATTCATGGTGTATCTTCACAATAGAACAGTAACTAAATCGTTGCATTATTACTATGTTGTAACTCTACAACTTCTCAGAGTTGTTAATCTTTGCTATGTCTTAAGTTCATGTCATGTCTTTGATGGACTGAGGTTGTACTCAGGTGGCCACAAATTCAGATTCAAACAATATTTTCACTTAGTAGGCTGTATAGCATAGTTTGATGTCAACTTAAAACAAGCTAGAGTCATTTAGGAAGCTGGACTCAATTGACAATGCTTCCATTAAGACTGGCCTGTAGGCAAGTCTATACAGTATTTTCTTGATTGATGATTGATGTGGGAGGACCCAGCTCACTGTTGACAGTGCCACCCTCTGGCACTCTGTATCACTTCCTTGCAACAGATTCCTGCCTTGAGTTCTTGCCCCAACTCCCTTCAATGATGGACTGTGACTGAATCATGAAAGTTGAAATAAACCATTTCTTCCTAGTTGCTTCTGGTCATAGTGTTTAATCGCAGAAATAGAAACCCTAACTAGAGCAGGAGCCCTGCCTGAGACACTGCCGGAACCTGAAGGAAACAGACCGGGTAAACAGTTCTCTGCACCCAAATCCCGTGGGAGGGAGAGCTAAACCTTCAGAGAAGCAGACACGCCTGCGAAACCAGAAGAGACTGCTCTCTACACACATTGCTGATTCCAGAGGAAAACACCGGAGGCCATCTGGAACCCTGGTGCACGGAGGCTCCCGGAAGAGGCGGGCGAGATCTTCCTGGTCGCTGCCACCGCTGAGAGCCTGGGCAGAACCCCATGAGCGAACTCGAGCCTCGGGGCCACAGGTAAGACTAACTTATCTGCTGCAAGTGACTTGCCTGGTGGAATCGGGACAACAGAGGCAGAATCCCTCTAGGACCAGGCACGTCCTGTGTTTACCGGAAGTCCCACACCCGCGGATCCCGGCCCGCAGCAGCTCTCTGCTCCCAGAACCCGTGGGAGAGATACCTTACTGCCTGGTCGGGTGGGCACTCCTGAGGCTGCAGAGCGGAAGAGACCACCAACACTGCCCACCCCTGCCCACATCCCTGGCCCAAGAGGAAACTGTACAAGGCCTCTGGGTTCCTGTGGGGGAGGGCCCAGGAGCAGCAGGAGCCCTGCCTGAGACACCGCCGGAACCTGAAGGAAACAGACCGGGTAAACAGTTCTCTGCATCCAAATCCCGTGGGAGGGAGAGCTAAACCTTCAGAGAGGCAGACACGCCTGCGAAACCAGAAGAGACTGCTCTCTGCACACATTACTGATTCCAGAGGAAAACACCGGAGGCCATCTGGAACCCTGGTGCACGGAGGCTCCCGGAAGAGGCGGCGCAGATCTTCCTGGTCGCTGCCACCGCGGAGAGCCCGTGGGCAGAACCCCGCGAGCGAACTTGAGCCTCGGGGCCACAGGTAAGACCAACTTTTCTGCTGCAAGTGACCTGCCTGGTGAACTCAAGGCACAGGTCCACAGGAACAGCTGAAGACCTGTAGAAAGGAAAAACTACACGCCCGAAAGCAGAACACTCTGTCCCCATAACTGACTGAAAGAGAGGAAAACAGGTCTACAGCACTCCTGACACACAGGCCTATAGGACAGTTTAGCCACTGTCAGAAATAGCAGAACAAAGAAACCCTAACTAAAACATGGACAGATCACAGAAAACATGAAAATCTGTACCTAAAGAAATACTTTCCCAAAAAGATAAATTAGAGAATAGGTTACAACTCAATGATGGAACACATGTGTCAGACTCTTAACTTCAACTCTCATCACCACACATAAAAAACAAACAAGCAAACAAATGTAAAGGGAAACCACTGAAGATTTAAAAAGTGTCTTCAGTGAATGATAAATTATGAGGGATGAGAGGATAACTCAATCCATAACATGTTTGTCATGCAAGAATAAAGACCTAGGGGTTGGGGATTTAGCTCAGTGGTAGAGCGCTTGCCTAGGAAGCGCAAGGCCCTGGGTTCGGTCCCCAGCTCCGAAAAAAAGAACCAGAAAAAAAAATAAAATAAAAAAAAATAAAGACCTAAGTTCAAGCCCCAAAACATACATTAAAAAATAAAAATAACAATAAAAAGGGAACACTGCAGCACATTTGTAATCTTAGCACTGGTAAGACAGGGAGAGGTGGTTCCCTGGGGTTTGTTGGTCATCCAGTCTAGCCTTCTTGATTAGTTCCAATTCAGTGCAACACTCTGCCTCATAAAACAAAGTGGGAACAAAGGAGATGGCTTGTGGGTAAGAGTGCTTGCTTTAAAAGTATAAAAATCTGAGATCATATAGCCTCTACATGGAGACGTGGGGGGAGGGGGAGTGGTGTTGAGATTGATTGATTATGAATAAAACCAAAAGCCCACCATGGCCTACTTTTCCCTTTTCACAGACATGTACTATAAGGAGGGTTGGTACTGACCAATTTTATGTTTACTTGATACAAGCTGGAGAATAGGAAGCCTCAACTGAGAAAATGCCTCAATGGGGTGGGGCTATAGGCATACAGGCAAGCCCGCAGAGTATTTTCTGGATCAGTGATTGATGTAGGAGGGCCCATCCTACTGTGGGTGGGGCTACCCCTGAGCAAGAGTTCTGAGTTCTATGGGAGAGCAGGCTGAGTAAGCCATGAGGAACAAGCCAGTAAACAGCACCCCTCCATGGCTCCTACATCAGCTTTTGCCTCCAGTTTCCTGTCATGCTTCAGTTTCTGACTTCTTTGATGATGAACAGTGCTGTGGAAGTACAAGCTTTGGGTTATGGTGTTTATCATAGCAATAGTAACATAAGACAAGCTTCTGTGCAGATGGCGATGTGTACAACTCTGACCTCACTCTGAGGTTACACGTATGCATCCATTCTAAGCCCTTTACTCACCTGCAAGTTAAGCCTCACTAACTATGCAGCTCGCTTTCATCTGTCAGGAGCCTTCTCACTGGAGCACTTGTGAAGAATGACCCCACAGCTGAAGTATCCCTAGAGTGGCTGTCCCTGCCTATCATGAATGCCTGAGCGTCTGTAGACTTAAAGCTCCCATGACCAGTATGATCTCCATTTACCTCCATACCATGTTTCCTAGAGATCTGTGTTTTATGAAAACCCATACTTTACAAATAAAAACAAAGAATATCTACAGAATTATGGGCTGGAGAGATGGCTCAGTGATTAAGAACACTTGCTCATTTGGGTCAGAGGAACATTATTTGGCTCTCATCATCCATATATCTACCATAGACAATAACCAACAGAAACAAACTGGAGAAAGCAGACTGTGGCAAGCATCTTTTGACTGGGATTTTGTCTTCTACTTTTTCAACCCCCTCAAGTCTTGGGTAACAGTAATGGTCTTTGGTAAGACAGGAATCACTTCTGCATAGAAGAAGCAACAGTCTCTTATAATAAACAGTATTTTGATTATTAAATGTTCCTGAAGCCTGGTGTAGTAGTACAAATCTATAATACTAGCAATCTAGAGGCCAAGGTAGGATGACTGATGAATGAGGTCAGCTTACACTAAATATAGTGAGACTATATCTCGGACAGGCAGAAACAACAAAAAATTATAAATCAGTCCTATAACTTCAGTCTTTCCTTTTGGGAGACTGGGGGTGTTATTTGTAAGAGACGGATTGGATCCTGTTAAGTTCTCTAGGCTGTCCTGCCTCAGTCTCCTGAGAACCAGGCAGTACAGTGACATTCTTTTATATCCAGAGCCATTCTCTTTAGTTAGGAGAAACGTCTAAAGCTAACTTGAAGCATTTTTCTGTTTGAGCCGCACATCCCAGACAGAAAGAGAAAGACCCCATGGCTGACCTTGTCTACCCCAGTGAATCCATGCTACAGGGAAAACATTGCAGGAAAACTCACCAGGCTCTTGACAACCTTCAGCAGTTCTTCCATGACGACTGCAATGCCCTGGTAGCCAAGCAGCCGGCAGATGACCTGGAAGTGAGGAGGCCCCACAAAGTTCCGGTAGCTGCCATAAATGCTTGAGTAGGCTAGGTTCAAAGCCTGGGGGAAAGAGGAGAGTGTTCAACATGGTTCTCACACATTCATGCAGATGGCATTTGGAGGTGTGTTCAACTTTTAGCACATCTTAAGAGAAGGAGCGACTTCCCTTGTAACTTAGACTGACTGCCCTTACTGATGCAGAGGCTTTCACCTTTTAAAAGAGCAAACTGTAAACAAAGAAACTAATGGGACAGTGAAAGCTGTCCTGAGGGAGGCAGAAGGTATTCAGGAGCTGACAGGAGCAGTTCCCAGGGGTAGGTGATGGAAGATTTTCATGCAGGAAGGGTCTCTAACCTTGTGGAAGGATCAGGTATGGAGACAGGGAGATGCCGAATTAAAGGATTTCATTTCCTTTGATGTGTCTTCTAAATTTCCCTTACCACTTCTCTGATGTGATGGCTTCTGCCCTCACCCTGCACTGTGGTGATGGCCCCTCTAATCCCATGTTATAACAGGGGTTCTGGGGACTTGAACTCAGGTCCTCATGTTTGCACAGGAAGCTCTCTTCACCCACAGAGGCACTTCCACAGCCTGTCTTAACTTTAAAAATCAGTTTCTAGTTTGAGTTTGCTGTGTCTATGATTTCAGCTCCAGAATTTTCTTTAGTTTATTTTGCTGCCCAGAATATGGTGTAGCCTGGTAAATGTCCATGGCCATTCACGGCGCATCCTGATGGTATGTTTGCTGAGGCTCAGTTCTTCATCACAGCTTGTTCTGTTTCAACACATCCACCAGTTACTGAGAGGAGAGTTGAAGTCCTCGTGTATACCCTGTGGAGTGTCTCATTTCTTCTCTTAGAAATGAGTCTTAGTTTCTGTGTAGAAGCTCTCATTGGCATATAAACGTGCAGAACTGCCATACCCTAAGTATTCCCCCTAGTAATGTCCTTTGCTCTGACGCCTAGCGTAACTTGTATTAATATAGCCACATCTGCTTGGTTCTGACTAATACTTTTATCACACAGCTTTTCCTATACTCACCTTTACCTTTCATAAACTGAAACCAAGCCAAGCTGAGCACATACTTGAGCTACGATTTGTGTTTGTTTTCATCCCGAGAATCAAACTCAAGACCTCTTACACACCAAGCACATATCTACCACAGGATACACACTGGTCCCAGTCGTCTTTTAATGCATTCTGCCAATCTCTTGTCTTCTGAATGTACTTAGGCTGTTTATAGGTAACACCTTTCCACACTGGTATTGTGAGGTGTAAGCCTATTGTTCTCATTTTCTGCTTGTCCTTTATTTCTTATTTTTCTGTTTCAGTCTTCCTACATTCTGTCTCAGTTTCTTATCAACTTGACACAGCCTAGAGTTATCTGGGAAGGGGAACCTCAACTAAGAAGCCAAGTCTGTGGGGTGTTTTTGTGATTAAAGGTTAATATGGGAAGGCCCAGCTCATTGAGGCCAGTACCCTGAGCAGGGAGACCTGGATGCTAGTTATAAGGAAGCAGGCTGAGCAAGCCAGTAAGCGCGTGTCTCTGTGTCCTTTCCTTCAGTTCCTGCCTCCAGTTTCTTGCTCTGACTTCCCTTTGGGATGGACTACAACTGTAAGCTGAAATAGACACTTTCCCTCAGGGTTTTGGACAGCAATAGAAATCTATCATTACATAAGCAGAAACAACCCACCTTGGAGCCGTGCAAATATTGGGGCTGTGCATTAGGTTGTTTGTCTCGTTGAAATTCCTGAGAAAATGGTAATACTGTCCGAACAAACCTAAACGAGAAAGATACAAGGGGAAAGAAAGAACACCAAATTTAATAGCGGTTCTTTAGTGTCAAACGTTTTATTATGTATCTTAACTCTTTCTCATAGGTAACTGGTAACGTCAAATAGGAAAATTCTAGTAAATCAACACCCACAAAGTTAAAGATCTACAAATAATAGTAAGTCCAAGCCAGAGTAGGAACCTCTGTTGTCCTCCTACCTATAAACAGGTCTTCTAGTTCACAAAGGTTCTGGCCTACTAGCACTGAGACTATCTCGACGCTGATGCAATACTTGATATCTGTAATGAACACATTCTTGGCTTTGCTGCGTCAGAAATGGGAAGACAGGACTCTACAACATTAGCAGTGACATCCTGGGTACTTAGAGCCCTAGTTCTGGACTACTAGTTAAGGAGCCAAATAAAATATGTTTAACGCAACTCAGTCAAGACTCTGCATCTAGGTAGTGTATCCAGCCCATTTAAAACGAGAATAAATTTCAAGCAAAAACTTTCAAAATTGCTGCTGAAACAGAGCTGGAGAGATGGCTCAGCAGTTAAGAGCACTGGCTGCTCTTACAGAAGGCTGGGTTCGGTTCTCTGCACTCATATATGGTGGCTCACAATCGTCTGTAACTTTGGTTTCATGGGACCAATGTCCTCTTCTGATTCTACATGAACTAGGCACACATGTGACACCAACCCAAACATACAGGCAAATGTTTGCACATAGAAAACACACAAAGTTTTCCGATTATATACATCTGTGAACTTGGTGAACTCATGTTGTAGTAAAGGAAATTAAATGGAAGTTCCTTTCAATAGTTAGCAGAGAAAGCATGTGCACCTGAGAGTCCAGGAACCTGCAAGGCCAAGTGTTTCACAGACAGAATGCAGTTAAGGGGCCAGATTCTCGCCTACTGAAGGGCAGGTGTCAGACCCTAGTAATTATGGGCTGCAAATCGTCCCAATTTGTACTCAGGAAAACAAACAAAACGAAACACTTTTTTATGTAATCTTTCAAAAGGACAATGTGTTGTACTGAGGTGTGTTGATATCAGAAAAGTCCCACATACCCTCAGGCACTTGAACATTAGGTCCCCAGTCGATGGCACTATTAGGGCAGGTACTAAGGTCGGGACTTCGGTGTTTCACAGTCTGGTTCACGTCTCAGTATGTAAGTCCTCATTTTGCTGCTCCAGCTGCCTGCCTGCCTGCTGGCATCCATTCCCACCATGGGGTGATGGGCTCTTAATCCTCTGGAAGTCTAAGCCCTTTTGTTAAGTTGCCTTGGCCATGATGTCTTATCACAGCAGTATAAGAGTAGTATATGTACCCGACATACACAGTACTGATGGCCTCTTGGATCACACCTGAGTCTACACCAAAGAGAAACCCTTAGAATGGGACTGGCATGATAGAATGACCAACCATGTGACACGTGACCAGAGAGTGAGGATGTAGGCTGGGTGACAGCAGACAACAATTCATGAGGGCAGTTGCTGGAGTTTAGTTAGCATGGTCACATGGTAATCTTCCAGTCCATCTCACATGCTTCAGTACTAGGAGGGTAACACATCTCCAGGGCGGAAACCAGCCCAGTCATTTCCACCAGGAATCTCATGAAGATCTACTACCTGGGCAGAGATTTTCTGAATCTAGCCAGCTGGTCAGAAGTGAAGAGTAGATCATAGGACCCAAATCACTAGTACTGAAATGAAAGCAGCCTTGTGAAATGCTATGCCTTCAGATACTAGAGTTCAGCAGAATTGTCAAAATCCCTGAATAGGGAAATTGTTCAGTACCAACCCCCACAGCTGTAACTCCACACTAACTTGAAAGTCAAGTCTCAGCACTTAATTATCCCATTTTGAGCTGAGGCAGCAGTTCCCTCCCTATGTCTGACTTGATAAGCTCTGTGAGCTTCCTCAGTTACATCTGCACAGTTACAGTATTTACTACACTTGCAAATTTGGGAGTATTAACTTAAATATTCTTTCCACTCCAATGCTAAGCTCTTACTAGAGTTACAACTATAAGGACGTGTAACATCATGCCAGTTTGCAGAAGCTATTCAAATTCACTGGCTTTCTGCAAAACAGAATCTAACATTTAGCTAAGCAAATGGAATTTTCACTTCCGGTACTGTGTTTACAGTATTAATTCAATCCATTCTCTTCTGTAAACCATTATCTCTCTGTCTTAGTTAGGGTTTTACTGCTGTGAACAGACACCATGACCAAGGCAATTCTTATAAGGACATTATTTAATTTGGACTGCCTTACAGGTTCAGAGGTTCAGTCCATTATCATCAAGGCTGGAGCATGGCAACATCCAGGCAGGTATGGTGCAGGAGGAGCTGAGAGTTCTACATCTTCATCCGTAAGAAGCCAAGAACAGACTGAACATCCTCAGGCAGCTAGGAGGAGGTCTCCGAGCCCACCCCACAGTGACACACTTCCTTCAGCAAGGCCACACCTTCTAATAGTGCACTCCCAGGGTCAAGCAAATGTAAACCATCACGTTCTCTTACGTTCGACTTTCTTAAATCTTTACTAATACTTAAAATGGCTAACACTCTTGCCTTCTGACCACATTGGCACTGTCATCCCTGTTGCTTGTGTTTTATGAACTGATTTTTCTCCTCATTATATGTCACCTTTTTCAGATACTGAGCATACCTAATTCCAGACTGGATGCTGGACACTGAGATATCTTATTAAGTCTTGTTTTCTGTTAGTGTTGATTTTTGAGGCAGCAGGGAGCTAAGTTTATCTGCATATCAAGCAGATAATGGTATGTTTATGGTATTTCTATGGAAAGGCAAGTAGTTTAGAATTAAGACCTACTACGAAGGCAATAGACTTCTACCGAATCTATGAAGTATCTGGGTGCTGAGTAAGTTTCTAAATTTGTGCTGACAAGGAGAGCAAATGGTCAATACTGCTGCGAGCTCTGTGAATTACTGACTATAGCTCCCCAACACCGTGGAGCCCATGCTGGTTTCAGGAGCTGTTTTTTGTTTTTTTGGTTTTTTGGTTTTTTTTTCTGAGAGTTCCACCTCTTCCATATTTAACTTTATAAATTCCAGCTGTGTGAGCTTCCCCACGTTCTACTGTGTTTCTTCCTGCAAGCAGGATTCCCAAGCTCTACACCAACTGCCCTCTGTTCTTTGTTCAGAATGTGTTTCTAGACAGAATGGTAGGACAGTCAAAAGACACTTCTCATGTTTCCTTTAAGCAGAAGACTAGTATTAGAAAATAGGGATGTATGTGTTTTGTCCAGTTGTCCTCTTATTTAAAGAAAGATAGACTGTTCCTCCATCACGCACAAAACTTTAACACAGTATTGCCTGCATACTTTCATCTACAGCCAAAATAACAAAAACAAATGCTGAACTATAGTGGGAATGTTTGTTTCACAGCAATCAGAACCAGCAATTCTTAAAGTAGTTTGCTTTTTGTCTAATTGAACAAGCCAATATCATAATGAGCAAAGGCATCTTTTCCATTTTTGAGGAAGTCCAAAAACACTGAGTGATGAGTCAAATGAATATTGTGGCACTGAAATGAAACTGGAGATATCAGAATGTTTTAATTTATAGATAACTGTATAAGAAAAAAAACACAAGTATTCATAAATACTACGAGTTAAAATGTGACCATCCAAAAGATATCTGAGTACTCCTTCTCTGTAGCACAGGAGATAGAAACAGGGTCATTACACATGTTCTCGGTGATAAGATCAGGAGCTGAGAGTAAGGCCCCGATCTATATGGCTGTTGTCCTTACAAGGAGGGTGGGTGGAGAGAGATTCAGAAGAATACTGTTTCCTGGTAAATGCAAAGCCTGGAATGATACTGCTACAAGCCACGGAGTGTCAGAAACAGACAGCTGCTCCACAAGCTAGCGAGAGGCAAGCAGAGAGTCCACCCAGAGTCTAAAGGGGAAGTGTGGTTTGCTGACACCTCATTTTGGACTGTAAGAGAACACTTCTCTTTTAACAGCAGCCATAGAAACCTAAAATAGCAAGCCTGTGAGTACTCCCTACTGTTGTCACGAAATGGCTCTAGAACACTGACATCCTAGTACAGGTGAGCACACCAATTACCCAGACGCTCCATCTTGTGGTAGAAGATAAAGTGGTACTTATAAAACAGTGGGAATACACACATACCACTGTAATAGGTGTTCACAGTGCTGATTACAGAAATCAACTGAAGATACAAACGCTAAGACAGAGTCCCTGATTATACTTATAATCATTACCAAAGAGAAGAATGTTCACTTGTAGAATGCTGATTAACATTTTCAGAGGAATGAAGAGATTAGAAACTCACTCTTCAACCGCGCCAAACCCCCTAACCTCCCCTATATAAACCCCCGAGTTTGGAGGCTCGGGGTCGATTCCTCTGTCTCCTATGTGAGATACGTGTCGACCCGGGATCCCGCTAAGACCTGGGATCTCGTTAATAAAGGTACCCCATGCTTTTAAAAAAAAAAAAAAAAAAAAAAAAAGAAACTCACTCTTCAACCATCCAGGGACAAATAAGAGCAAGCTAAGCATTTGTCACAGATGCTGACACCAGTGGGTTAGATGCCAACAAAGTATGGCTATTACGTAGTCTCAGTTGAGTTACTTACTCAGTTACACATTACTTACAAAAGTTAAACAGAAAAGTAGTGACTAGACAGTGGAGAAACTTGGGAGCAACAACCTTAATCAGACACAGAAGTCAACTTGACCAGTGGTGGAACCTATCATCTTAAGAGAATACCCTGTTCCTGGTAATCTTTTCACAAAGAGACCACACTGGTCCTGAGGAGATTCTACTCTGATGACCGGTGTAAGAGTTACCATTCAACCATTCTACCACCAAACTTTACTCTCATTAACACAACAGCAAGATGGTAAGTGGGAAGAAAGACATTACCACACTCTCACTTTGACCCTCAACACTTCAGAAGAAACCTGAAAAGTAGAATCGCCTGCCACATTCTGCCATAAGGGAGACTTAAAGTAGGCAGTACAGTTCCAGCAGCCATTCCATGGCACAGGAGAGTCTGTCTATAGTGACAACTAAGTGTGTTGGCAGAACCTTGGCTCTCCTGCCTCAAGTGCTGGCCTTCTGCCAGTATTCTATTTCTACAGGTAAAGTGATGACCATCTGCCCAAGTGCTGGCCCAGGGCTAGCCTTGTAAACGGAAGGAACAAGGAAGGCCTGAGAGAGACCAGAACATGAGAATCATGAGGGCAGAAGGAGGGCAGAGTTAAAGGGGGAAGTATGCAGATGGTCAGGGCTGAAGATCACTGGCTGTAGATGCATCTGAACTGGGATATCCAAACATGTCTGTGACGCTAATGGCATGCTTACCGGTTGGTGGAGCCATTATAGCAGTAGTTGGGCAAGAAGTCATAGTTTAGCTCCCAGAAGACATGGAGGGTGATTCTTCCATAAGGTGCAGACACGTTGTGGTTGGCTTCCCGGAACATGGCATCAAAGCTGTCTAGTGTGAGGTACCTGCTCAGCAGCTTGTGCGTCATACGGTTGATTTCTAAGAGCCCATCTAGCTCCTACAAGATCATAGAGACAAGGATATGAGAGGGGAGATGGGCCATCCAGGAAGGAGGTATTTACCTGCAGACTGCAATCCCCACCTAGGCTATGTGGTCCCTAGGAGGACTAGCACATGGGGAGATACAAACAGGAGAAGGCTGCAATGAGGTGGCCAACAAGATGTGGGCCAGAACCATATGAAATTGGGACTTTTATAGGTAACCAGAGTTTGGTACTCAATTTAAGTTCCTTACTCTACAGTCACATCCACTGGGCCTTAGTCTTTTTTCCTCTACTATGGTCACTTTCACATATCCACTACTGCCCTCAAGTCACCGCCTACCTTGGGCAAAGGCAATTTGGACAAATCACTACTTAATATTACTACCTGTCAATGTACCATCTAAGTCCTAAGTCTTATCCACTACCACTTGTATATAATCCAACTGGTGATGGCCACTTTGGGTCAGTTTTCCCAAGCAATAAATTCCATATAGACAAACCTAAGTAACACACTCCCTGACTTACAATGGAAATATTTCATGATAAAGCAATTGTAAGCAGATATATCAGTAGGTGGTGGGTGAATTTACTATACTTTAATCTTTGCAATATTATCATTACTTAGGCCAGTGTTACCTTCAACATGCTCAGAACAACTACATTAGCCTATAGTTGGGACAAAATCATCTCCCACAAACTTTTATAAAAAAATAAATAACCACTTCTTTTCAATCCTTTCTATTTCATCTTTCTCTGTAATGGAGTTTATAGATTTTTATCTTTGTCCTCAGTAGGTGTAACTTATTTAAGATCAGGATTACTTTCTCTTTTAAGTTAATATAAATTACAAATATTAAGAGTAGGTAGTAACATGGTACTTGACATAGTCGAAGATCCATTAGTTACCATCTCTTATCATCTATTCAAGAACTGACCTACTATTAGTTCAACTTATCAATAGAAAGGGAAAAAAACAGTTCTAGTACTTACGACTACTGATGTTAAATCTTCACTTTCAAATCGTCCAATTGCCAGTTCTAGAGATTTGTACATGGCTGCTGAAACACGCTGTGTAATCAGACGATTGAGATCGATGGATCTCCCGAGCAGCTAGAGGAAGAGAAAGGCCAAGGGATAGCAAGGTAAAGAATCAACATAAGACCTGGTGAATGCATCAGTAGGGACAGGCACTTATGGCCAAGTCTGACGTCCTCAGTTCAATCCTTGGGACCCAAATAAGACAATAAAATAAAAGACACATGAAAGTTGTCCTCTGATCTATGCACACACTCCACAAAGACCTCACTAAATACAAACAAATATTTTAAGTAAACAAAGATCTTAAAAAACAACAAAAACAAACAAGCGGCAACACCCAAGACACCTATATCAAAAGAAAATACTTGTGTGCATGTACGTGAGAATATATGTGCGTATTCACTCACATGCATACACATAAGCGATGCTGAAGCTGGTACCCAAGTCTACATAGATGCTAGGCAAAGACTCTACCATTGAGCTGGATCCTCAAGCCAAGTAATGTCAAGAGTACTACTGTATTTGAAGTTTGAAGTGAAACAAAACGTTAGTACATTACTATTATGACCTGTTTTCATTACTATTTTCTTTAGGACCTGGGCCTGTTCTAGAAGCCAATCAGGGTTCAGAGACCTGCAATTTCACCCCTGCAGTTAAGGTTGTCTAATATAAAATATAACCTTCTTCTACGGGGTACAAGTATAAGCCTATAATTTCAGGCTAAGGTGAGAAGCCCAGTAGGGTAAGCTGAGCCTGGGCACATACGAAGCTGTTTGTCAGGATTGTCCAAGTGACTCCCAAAACATCCCAAGCAATTACTATTGCCCTTGTGACCTGAAGTGGTGGAAGCTAAGTCCCTATTGCTGAAGACACCATGCACTTCAAACACAAGGCCCAGAAGACCTGAGATGGATCTGATCCAAAGCCTTCCTCCCTAAGAACTAACTTCCATAGTACCAGAAGATACCTTGGAAGTTTCCCAAAGAGGGAAACACCCAAAAGTCCTACCTAACATTCACTTATAAACCACACCATGGCATAATAACCCTCAGGATACAATAGTGGCACACATACCTTGGTGGTAAACAATAGATAACTAATTGTACTTAAGACCCACCCAATGAGAGGTAAATTATGCTGGGTACTGGAAACCTAGGCAACTACCCAGAGCTAGTGAAGTCATGGATCTTAAAGGAGAACCTACAACTGCCAGTTTAATAAGCCAATATATTCCCTAACTAAATTCTAAATATGACCACAGATAAGTGGCGTTCTTACACCTTACCAAGAAAACTTCTCAGGGCTGGAGAGATAGCTCAGTGGTTAAGAGCACTGTCTTTCTTCCAGAGGTCCTGAGTTCAATTCCTAGCAACCACATGCTAGCTCAAAACCATGTGTAATGGGATCTGATGCCCTCTTCTGGTGTGTAAATGTACGTGCAGAGAGGGCACTCATATTCATAAAATAAATAAATGAATCTTTAAAAAAAGAGAGAAAACTTCTCTTTGCAACAGACAAGAAACCATCACAGAAAAACAGAACCAATGAGAACACAGAGTTATGAAGCCTAGTCCCAACTGATAACTATAACACAATCCCTGAACATGAGGGTCAAGAATCATCGTGGAAGAGTAATCAGAATGATTGTTAAGAGCCAGGACAGGGAGTTTGCTGTGAGGCTGTGTCTCCTATAAATGTCAGAGAACATACCCACAAACATCTCACCAACATGGCTGCCTGAATGTGACCTGAACAGGGATGACACAAATAGACACGCTAACATGGATAAGGACAAAGGTCATGAGGCCTGACCCCTACAAACTAAGGAATGCTGAGAATGGAAGAAATAGTTTTCCCAGGGAAGAGCACACGAATTGGTTATCTAGTATCAAATGGTCAGCCCTGAAAAATACAAAATTTAAAGAAAAAGGAAATGAATTTGAATTTGAAAGAGCAAAGGGAGGGCTATCAGGGAGGCTTTGGAGAGAGGACTTGGAAGAGGGAATTGACGAAAGTATATTATAATCTGTGGTAGTTTGAATGATAATGCCCCCCATAGGTTCACATGCTTGAATACTTGGTTCCCAGTTGGTGGAACTGTTTGGGAAGGACTGGGTATGGCTTTGTTAGAAGAAGTGTATCAGTGGGGGAAAGCTCTGAGGTGAGGTTTCTTCTCTATGTAGCAATAGAAAAGTCTTTAAGATATAATCTCAAAAAAAAAAAAAAAAAAAAAAAAAAAAAAGACTAGCCTGGGCAACCCCGAGATCTCAGATAGGAAGTGGGTACGGAAGGAAAACCACAAAACACATTAACACTTTGTTACGACAGTCACATGCCACAATACCTGTAAGAGTGGTCAGCTCTAAGGCAAGCCCGTCATTTCCAAGACACTTTAGTAGAGTCACTTAGCTCACCTGCACGTGCCTTTGCTTCAGCAACGTCTCATAGCGGTTAGACGGTGGGAGGTGGATCGTGGCTCCCTGATTTTTGCACTCTGATCGTAACCGTTTGTCAAGAAGCAAACTGGTGCAGAAGAGAGGCAGGATATTTGTTATACGTTGTTAATTTTAATAGAAATATCAGACCAAATCGCCCAAGATTCTGCATGGGAATCACAAATCATACACTTACCTTCCTGCCATAACCTTGTAATATGCAAATATCTGGTCTGCCAGTTTATAAACAAATTGGTCAAAACACAGATTCACCTGGCAAAAAGCAAACCACATTAGATCTTAACTCCTGAAACCAACATCAAATAACAACTCAAGAACAAATGTTTCTGCTTTTTCCTCGCCTGCTTATTTTGTTGTTGCTTTAAGCAAGCATTGATTCATTATGTGGTGCAAGCATTGATTCATTATGTGGTGCACGCTAACTCTGAACTCAAGTCCTCTAGGCTCAGCTTTTTGCATCCTGGGATTACAGGCATTATGCGCCACTATTCCTAGCTTCAAACTCTTGAGTCAACACAAGCTGAGGTTCTTGGTTTGGTTTCGTTTTTTGAGACAGGATTTCTCTGTGTAGCCCTGGCTGTCTTGGAACTTGCTCTGTAGACCGGGCTGGCCTCAAACTCAGAGATCCAGTTGTTTCTGCCTCTCAGATACTGGGATTAAAGGTATGTACTGCCACTATTTGGCTGAGGCTCTTATTAGAAAACAAAGTAGAGATGATCTTACTGTCAGCAGAGCATATAAAGTGCGCTGTGACCCGGGATGACCACCATGCCAGCATAGAAAATTAGATTGGAACACTACTGAAAAAAGTCCAGGTAGGGTGGCACATTTCTGTCATCATAGCACCTATAAAGCTGAAGAGGATCAGAAGTTCAAAGCTGAAGTTGATGTTCAAAGTACATGATATACTTGAGAAAATTATCCTTGTAAAGTCCAGCATAACCTGCACTATCTCAATAAAACCGATCAGACACTGAAGATGGCGGCTGCTGCAGGAAGGTTGCTCTTTCCTTGGTTGCTCAGGATATGAGTGCTATTTCCAGGGGTATTTCTGCTTTCCAATTCTTAGGCCTGTTGCTTCTAGAAGAACCTGCTTGACAGATATACAGTGGGTCTGCCTCTGCCCAAGCAAAGTCTGACTTTAGCATCAGTTGCTGATTCCACACCCCAGCTGTCACACAGCATGTGCCCTGTTTTAAGGGTACCATGGTTGTCAATGGAGAGCTCAAAGAGCTGAATCTTGAAGATTTTAATGGGAAATATTTGATGTCTTTTTTCCAGCCTTTGGATTTCACATTTGTGTGTCCTACTGAAATCCTTGCTTTCAGCGGCAAAGCCAGTGACTTTCATGACTGTCAAGTAGTTTCAGTTGATTTCCACTTTAGCCATCTTGCCCAAAGAAGGATAGTGGATCAATACCCAAAGGAAGAATGGTGGTCTGGGCCAAATGAATATCACGCTGTTGCCAAATCTAACTAAGCGAACAGCCTGAGCGGCAGGGTACTGCTGAAGATGTTGGTACTGCATTTAGAGGCCTCTTCATTATTGACCCTGATGGGGTCATCAAGCACTTGAGTATCAACCATCTCCTGGTAGGAGCATCATGGAAGAAACCCTCAGTTGGTGAAGGCATTCCAGTTTGTGGAAATCCATGGAGAAGTCTGTCCGCACAGGGATACCAGAATCCCATACGATCAAGCCAAGTCCAACAGCTTCCAAAGAATCCATCAGTAGGTCATCCCATGTTTGGTGTTCAATAGTAGCTTCTCATGCCTGAAAAGTGCCACACCTTGAATCCTTTCAATACCCTGAGGGTTATTTAGGGATGGTGAAACTGCATCATGTCTATGACTATAAGTACTGCTCCATAGGCTCTTGTTTTATAAGGCAGGCTCAGGCTCTCTACAGGTAGCTAGCTGTTTCCACTGCTGTCCTTACTAAGGCCTTCTTCATGGCTAACCAGTTCCCACAGAATGCTTGGTGTCCCATTTCTTAGATTGTAACTTCAAAGGATAAATAGTTTTCTCCTTAGCCTACCTTGAACCTTGGTCTACAATGAAGTAGCATATAAGCCCCAGCACAGAAAGAATCTGACTAAGGTCCTAAAGTTTCCTCTTAAATTTCTGTGATCAAACTGAATTTTCCCATCATTTTTTTATTGTATTCATTATCTCATGGTGTCCCTGTGTATTCTGAGGTATTTACAAGGTATAATCAATCATGAAAGGCTTTGTCTAATCCAGTGGTTGCATTCTTAAAACACCATAATCATTTTTCCTTCAAGTGGGAATGCAAAGTATAGTATAAAAATAAACAATAAAATATTTGCATTTCTAACATAAAAAACAAAACAACAAAACCAAAAACTGATTATATTAGAGAGACAGAGAGAGAGGGAGGGAGGGAGAGAGAGAGAGAAGAAGGAGGAAGGAGAGGAGGAAGAAGAGGAAGAAGAGGAGGAGGAGGAGGAGGCGGCGGAGGAGGCAGCCGCAGCGGCGGCAGCAGCCAATCAAATGGTGATGCATGCCTTTAATGCCAGAACCTGGGAGGCAGACAGATCTTCAAGTTCAAGGCCAGCCTGGTCTACATAGGGAGTTCCAGGACTTCCAAGATTACATAGAGAAACCATCTCTCAAAAAACAGATACAAAGACAAACAAAAAAAAAGGAAGAATAAAAAAGTCTACAGCTAGCCCAGGCTACATAGTGATCTAAGAACAGTTGGTGTTCTACAAGATCCTGCCTCAAAACAACAGCAAATAACAAGATAAAAAGAATCTTACAGAGGGATCATAAAACGCTTGTCTTCTTAAATTCAAAGGAGTAAGAAAAAGTCCCTCCATCTGCTCAGTGGACAGTAATGAACATCATGACTAAACTCAAAATAACGTTTTAGTAGCCATTGTCTGAGAGGGCATCCCATGTCCTTCCTGAAGCTAAGATAGGTCACTTGGCGTGAGGTTGTCAAAAAACCACCCTGGAAGCAATAACCTCAGATGCAGAGAGGGTTAGCACCATTGCTCAGATTCACAAGTAGAATGCATATCTTCAGAGGCAGAGAGACCCAGAACTGCAGACAGAACCAGGAGGGCAAGCCTTGCCTGAAAATCATGACGTCGTCCCTGAAGAAAGACTGAAATGTCTGTGAGGAGGTGGGGCTGCCCAGACACAGAAAATGATCTCTTGAGGTTGAGCTCTCTTACACCTTATGCTAAAGAGCAAGAGATATTCCCTCAGTGGTGCGCGTGTGCTAACCTGACACTGTTACTTATGAGAATGTGTACTGGCTGGTTTTGTGTGTCAACTTGACACAATCTGGAATTATTATCATGGAGAAAAGAGCCTCAGTTGAGGAAATGCCTCCATGAGATCCAGCTCTAAGGCATTTTCTCAATTAGTGATCAAGTAGGGAGGCCCCCTGTGGGCAGTACCATCCCTGGGCTGGTGGTCTTGGGTTCTGTAAGAAAGCAAGCTGAGCAAGCCAGGGGAAGCAAGCCAGTAAGTAACATCCCTCCATGGCCTCTGCATCAGCTCCTGCTTCCTGACCTGCTTGAGTTCCAGTCCTGACTTCCTTTGGCGATGAACAGCAACGTGAATGTGTAAGCTGAATAAACCCTTTCCTCCCTAACTTGCTTCTTGGTCATGACGTTTGTACAGGAATAGAAACCCTGACTAAGACAGAATGTGTCCTTAAGAAGTCACAGTCAGGTATGATGGCTACTCCCAGTACTCAGAAAGTTGAAGCAGGAAGTCTATGGATTGCCTGGGCTCCAGGCAATGAAAATGGGTGGGGTGGGGGTTTGGGGGGACTACACACAAGAGTGCACCCGACAATTAGAAAAAAAAGTGTGTGTACCAAGAAGTTCAGCAAAGGACTGTTTTATTACCTCTAAATTTTAAAAACCCAATGACATTTTCTTTTAAAAAGGGTTGGTTCAGTGAATCAAGCACCCACCTAACAAAAACAGAAAGTGATACAGAAACTGTTTACTGTTTAGTGGAAAAGCAGAGCCTACCATTTTCCAATGTATAAACAGAAGAAGTCAGAAGGACTTAGACCAAAAAGTATATTTTACCACAAAAGTACATGTCACCATTTAAACCATTCTGCATTTAAAGAAGTTTAATTCTTTGAATACTCAGAAAAAAAGTTTAAAAGGTATTTAATAAAAGAAACTAAACATGGTCCCTTACCTCTGCTTCAATTTCATCATAGAGAAACTGCTTATTGAACTTGGTGAGCGCATAGTGAGCACTGTCATTGTACAGGTCCAAGGAGTAGAGGACGTACCTGCAGAGGGGGGGATACCAGTCACTTCCCAGCCAGCTAAGCCAATGACTTGTGGGCCTCACAGCTGCCTACTTTGGAGAAATTTAACTGTCAAATAAAGAAAACCAATTTCTTACTTCCCATGGTAAATGGTGTTCTTGTACAAAGCTGAATGATATTATAAGTCTACTACATATCATGAGAGTAGGGAAAACCAGGTGACTTATCCTGTATGAAGGACACACAAAAACTTCCCAAAGGCTTCTGTGACTTGATCATCTCCACATTGTAGTTTAAAGTGTGCTAGCAATATCAGTACTCAGTATTTCTTTTTCTATTTTAATCCTGAATGAATGTGTGAGGGTACATGCATGTGAGTGCCAAGGCCTCAGAGGTAGACCCGTAGGACACTCACTCCATCATTGATGCCTCCTTGGTCTCTAGGATGTGGTCAGTCAGAATCCAGGGCATAGACATCTCGATGGGGAACTGGATCCTCCTGCCCATGGTCAGCTCCAGGAAGAACTCTCGGAACCACAGCTGGGAAAGGTCACAGCACTGCTGCAGTGTTTCTTGAAGGGTTCAAATGACACCAGGTTATTGTTCACGAACAGGAAGTGATTCAATACAGGGGAAACAAGAGGTGTTGCACACAGGATGTGACTCCTCGATGCTTAGCTCCCAGCCATGCAGCATGGATGCAAGCAGGAAGGGGTCACTAGACATTTCACATGAGGGACAAGACAAACATGGGTGTGCTATAAGTACAGGTGAGGACCCTACACCTTCCAAGCAGCTAGTGCTGTCCTGCCCTCAGGGACCTTAGGAGCCCTTGTTGGCAGGAACAAGGGCTGGCAACCTTTTGAAAAGGAGATGTGAAACTAGGACCACAGGTTTAACATCCCTAATCTGAAAACCAGAAATCTGAAATGCTCTGAAATCTCGAACTGCTGACGTACGATGTGACGTCCTGAGTGAAACATTGCATAGCCCGTCTCACGTAATGGGCTGAAATCCAAATGCACACACAGAGTATGATACGGTAATGCAGTGTCTTAGTGATGGGGTCACACTCTGAGGCAGTGTGGCAACAGTGTGCTCGGGTGCGGACACAAATGGAGATGAGTGTAATGGCACTAGGCAGCATCTACACGTCACAGAAACGCGGTTATTCAATATGACTCGTCAATCCTCAGACTGTGTGTGAGGTGTATAGACATCAGTGTATTAGACTTGCATCCCATCCCCCAAATTTGTCATTATACATAGTGAACCACACCCCTCCCCCAAGACTCATAATCTGAAGCATTTCTGGTCCCAACTATTTCAGATGAGGGATACTCAACCTGGATTTCCCGTTATGTAGGAAAAGGTTATGTGCACATTCGGGAATGGTTTATCCAATACAAAACTAGAAATGGAATTAAACAATCAAGATTTGTTTTATGTTCTCAGAGCTAACAACAGCAGTGCTACTATTTACTTCATGACCTGTAATACCCCAGGCAAGGCATGACCTCCTGCTCTAAGCAGAAGACATGAATAGCTGGATGAGGCCACGGGCAGACACAGAGGGTAGAAAGCATCCACCAGTGCCAGGTCAAAGTGGCTGGGTATTACCGAAATGGTGGCTAGCCTGTCTCAGAGCACTGTTGCTACCTGGGCAGTGGGACCAGCGGGGCCATGTCTTCTATGTCTCAACGCCTGGATTGTGATCCAGGTAAGAGGTTCCATTTCCATGTTTTGTGATTCTGATTTTGTGTTCACATAGCAGGGGCAACCAAAGCCCTACTGTCCTTGTCCTGTTAAGGGCTATGTCCTACAGAGGCCATGACAGAGGCCAGGGATGTCAAGGGACTTGGGGGGTGGATCTCCAGGATGTCTGGCCACCACCACAAAGGTTAGGACGTGGCACCATGTGGGTGCGTGAAGAGATGGGCAGGAGAATGGTGAGGTAGGCAGAAGCGTCCCAGGTGGTGTTAGCAGGGTTAGAGCATGCCAGGCCGGATATTCTGGTCAGCACTGTCTCTTACCACTGAAATTTATCAAGTGAGTGTAGAAGAATGATTCTCGATGAAATTTTTCTATGTCCAATATGGTGGGCCCCTCAAGGCTACTTCTCAAGGTTTTCTTGGAACCACTTTTGTCTGCAATGAGGGACTCTAGCATAGTTCTCACCATGTAAAGCTGTATTATCCAAGGAGATATTTGTAGGGAAAAAAATATAAATGGTACATTAGTTACATCAAATGGGAAGATCTATAGAAGAAGAACTGCTCCACTACACGCTGACTAAGTCCCACGCCCACAATCAGCCTGACACAGACAGGCTGTCCAGAGGGCCTGGGTATCCACATAGCCAAGACGCTGCCTCTTAGGATGAGCTATGTGTAGAGGAGCAGCTCACCTCCGTGCCATAAGCATCAACAAGAAAAACAAACGATGTCTTACCACCAAAGGTTAAAAGAGGTGGATAGTTGTACGACTGCCTCAGAAACGCGTTTACCACATGCAAGAGCCTTTCCATGCCCAGAGACTTGAGCTGCCTCAGCAGCTCGGCAGAGCTCAAGGACTCAGCCATAGTGCGCACCAGGTAGAGCTAGACACAGACAGACAGGGAAGGAGAAGCGGGAGAGAGCCGTTAGTCACACGATGCACAGGTCTGAGTGGGGGGACACAGGGACAGGCAAATGGAATGGAAGAACGGAGGGCAGTGATATGCCTCACACAGACCCCAAGAATGGCCAAGAGCCTTCCTCCTGATCTTCAAGAGGTTCTACATAGACCCAGCCATGTGCTTTGCTGGCACCTTCCTACAGGAGTGATAGAGATTATGAGGCCTCTGAGAGAGACGTGTAAGAAGGACAGGTCCCAAAGCAGAGGGGCACATAAACCAAGTGTGAGTCAGTGAGAAGCACCTCAAGGGAGGCCTCCGTACGTCAGAAGAGAAAGCAGCAACGCTGGCTTCAGACCACGACACGTGAAAGCAACCGTTCCTTTTTAGGGAACACTCGATTTATAGAGTCGACGTGAAAATTACAGTCATACATTTAAACACTGAGAGGGAAACACAGACGTGCTGGCACATGCCCGCAATGCTAGGAGGCCGAAACAGAGGACTGCTGAGTTTGAAGCTAACCCTGAGCTATGTAGAGTGAGTACCAGGCCAGCCGAGGCTGTAAGACCCTGTCTTTAAAAATACAAAAATGGTGCTGAGCGTGGGAGGAGCCTCCAATAACCCAGCACTCAGGAGGTGGAGGCAGAGCTGGAGGCTAGCCTAGGATACATGAGACCCTGTCTCCACAAAGCAAAAAAGGAAACAGCATAAATAGAAAAAAAAAATGTAGGCATCTATTTCACAGACAGAGGTAGAAATGGCATTAGATGACTTCTGCAGTTAAATGAACCAACCAGATACTCACAGGACTGTCTCAGGCAAGGTTTCAAATTGAGTTGGACAGGGCATAGGAGAAGAGAAGAGAAGCCTCAGGCAGAAGAGGAGGGCCCCGAGCAGATCCAGCAACCACTATTTCAACCCTGTCCCATCCTCCCCCACCCTTAGCCCAGTTCCAGGATAAAGATGATGAGAACCTGTGTGCTGGAGGGTCCCACAGCACGGCGTGGCACCTTGATGTCAAAGCCGCTCTTAGGGTCCTTCTCTCCCCGCAGAGCTGGGTCGTTAAAGGGTTCATGCCCAGTCTCCCAGTCACACACAGTCTTCCTGATGGCCTGTAGGACACTGAACAACGCCACTGAGTCATCAGACACAGATTTCTACCATCACAGCGTCTCCTCACCCAATGAACACCCACTGCACAAAAGTAAAAAGGAATAATCCCTCCCTCTGGTTGAGGCAGCAAGCTAAGAGTCTCGTTCATGTCAAAGCTCACAAGAGCAGAGAGCATCCTTTAGAGCTACTACTGTCCCTGGAAGACTTAGCTGTCATTTGCACCAATTGGCCAGGTTTAACTTCCTGAACACAAGCCAGGTGGCCAAGTCAGGGCAGGGAAAACAACTCTCACCCAGACAGCAGAGCTCCCCCTGGCTGTGGCCAATCGTTCTGTGTGAGGAACGGGAAGTCATCACACAACTCAGGGGACATGGGCCTTAACTCACTGGAGATGTAACCTCACGGCTAATGGACTATAGTAATGAAGCACTACCCAAGGACTGGAGACATCTCATGTTGACTCTGGCCACCTCTTGCGGGAAGTTCTCGATAAAACCCAGAGTATGGTGTGCATTCTATAGACTGTCTGGCTAGTGGAACAGGTCTGCTTTCATCAAGGGCAAGTACTTCTCTATCTAATATGCCTCCAACAAAAGTGTCTTAACTGAAAGGTTGGAACAAGGAGGATTTCGAACTTCACATCTGTTTGGGGCTGGGAATATTTGAATATAAGTAAATTTTCTCAGGGGACAAGACACAAGTCTAAATAGGGAAATAATTTTTATATATAAATTATACATATATCTAGATGGCCATTTTATATACATTTAAATAATTTTGCGTATAAAATTATCTAATAGGATGCAATTTTCTACTGTGTCATCACAGTGTCATTACAAAGTTTCGGGTTTATAAGATCCAGTAGTAGAATATGTCTAGTATATGCAAAGATTTAAGCTGATCCTTAATACTACATACATGTAAATGTACATACATGTAAGAGCGCTCTCTCTCTCTCTCTCTCTCTCTCTCTCTCTCTCTCAGACTTTTGGAGCATTACAATGTACACACAGTATAGGATTTTGTTTACACTGCAAGCCAATATCAACACTATACATTCCTAAACTCTAGTAGGTTTCATTCACACATTTCTTTAGAAGTCAACGTATATAAAAATTCACATTTAAAACTCTCAAGGTCTCTTAAGTTTTACCATATCTAGGTCATTTTTGCCAGACTTGTAGGAAAGTCTAAAAGAAACCTGCCAGAGATGATATGTCTGGGTGAGAGAGAAGAATGTGGGGCCTCATATCCCTGAATACCTGGTGCCTGGAATCATCTCTTGATCCTAGGTTGCCAAACTCCTTAATTTCAGTAGTAAACTAATTACTGTTGTTCAGGATATTAATTGGACTCACTACATTTTATATAGATGTAATCATCAAAAAATATGACTAGGAGTTAAGGATAAATGTACTGAGCCTACTTATGAAAATGTGACACTCCATCTGTCTGAACTTAGGCTCCATCCATTGCTTTGGGGCTGGGAGGGAGGGCTGTGGAAGGCTGACCTCTGGATGACATTCTTTTTCTTCTTGATGGCCTGTCGCAGTGGTTCCCTGAGGGTCACCTGGGAGAAGTCCTGAAGTGCAGCATAAACTGTGTGTCTGATGGCGTGATTGAACACACTCTCCATCCTGCCCATCAGCACCTGCAGGCCTTTGATCATGGCAATCACCTGTAAGGACACAGCTTTCAGTGGCTGCACAGGGACAGGGGTCAGCCCTTGCCTGGGAAGTCTCTTTCTCACTCACAGATCTTTCCTTGATTTCCCTCCTTTCTACTACAAAGCTACCTTGTCCCACTGTCATCTTCCGCAGAGCAGAAGACCCGGTGTGCTCGGTGCCTGCCTGGAACTGAACTCACCTCATCTCCCCATGAGTACCCTGAGGGCACCTGTACATCTGACTCAAGGACACCCTGCCCATCTCGTCCATCCTTGACGGACTTCAAATGCAGAAATAAACATTCAAAACGAAAATATGGAAGTACTCAGAAAAGAAAAAAATGTTGCAAGAGTTTGCATATTAAATCACACTTGTTAAACAACAGTGGGACATTGACTTAAACATGTGGAAAAGACCTAGGAAGAAAATGAAGCCAACTTCTTGAATTCTGACTTTGTGGTAGGTGTCACTACACAGCTCCCCTAAGTCACATGTAGGGTTTCCATGTGTTCATGATGGAGAACTATTATTTTTAAGATTTATTTATTTAGGTATATGAGTGCTCTATTTGCATGTATGCCTGCATGACAGAAGAAGGCATCAGATTCCATTATAGATGGTTGTGATCCACCATGGGAATTGAACTCAGGACCTCTGGAAGAGCAAGAAAGTCAGTGCTCTTAAACCCCGAGCCATCTCTCCAACCCCCACTAGAAAACTATTTGATGAATTTATATTGTTTTTCTGTTTAAAACAGAAGAAACGTTTACTTTTAAAAAGTGCACAGGATAGAGGTTAGAGACATGGCTCAAGAGTTAAGAGCACTGAATGCTTTTCCAGAGAACCTGTGTTCAATTCCCAGCACTCATATAGTGACTCGGAATCATCTATAACTCCAGTTCTAAGTCCAATGCTCTCTTCTGGCCTCCCTGGGCAACAGACACACAAGTGGTGCACAGATATGCATGTAGGCAAAGCACCCATACACATAAAATAAGTAAAATAAATCAAAGGGCACATGGGAACTATATCTGAATAAAAATGAAAGCACTATGTACTTGAACTCGAAGAAGCAGAAGAAGGCTGAAAGGTGAAGCCAAGCTCTGAATATGAACATTAGAAGTGCACAGATTGAAGGTGATAGTCATGCAACGGTTATCATGATTTTACAGAAAGGATAGCAAAGTATACCACTAAACGTATATGGGGAGGAATATTTACTTGTGTGCTTGTGTTTCAATCTTTATGAACAACACAGAAAAAAAGATAATAAAGCAGCAGAGAAATCCAAACAGTGATCAACAGAGACAAAAGTTGCTTAGTAAACAATAAATACTGGCCAGCCGGACTGGCAAAGGAAAAAGAAATAAGATATAGATGATCAGATTGAGAATAAAAAGGTAGATATTACTATAGGCGATATCAGAAAACTTGAGTGAGCACAGAAGCCAAGACAATAAAAGGTAGCAAGAGGCAGAGGGAGGAGCCCCAGAAAGTGGAAATGTGAAGAAGAGGAGGTGGGGGTGGGGCCAGATGGAAGATACTTTAACTTGGGAGGAGGAGAGCCTTGCAGAGGGATAGATTAAAACCAGGGATTAATAACGGTAAGGATGCCTGCAAGAAGTCAAATCACTTTATGTCACTTTATGTTTCCATGAAATGTAATGGGAAACCATATGGTATATACATCTGTATGCTTCTAACACACACTCACACACACACACACACACACACACACACACACACACACACACACACACACACACACACACACACACACAAATAACAACAAAATTACAGGAATTAATAATCACTGGTCACTGATATCTTTCAATATCAGTGGTCTCAACTCCTTGATAAAAACAAATAGAATGGATGTAAAAACAGAATCTAGCCTTCTGCATTCAAGAAACACACCCCAAAATCAAGGACAGACATTATTTCAGGGGAAAGGGTTGGAAAAAGATGTTCCAAGCAAATGGGCCTAAGAAGCAAGCTAGTATGGTCATTTTAGTAAGTAACGAAACAGACTTCAAACCAGAACTCATCAAAAGAGAGAGGGGAGGACACTACATCCATCAAAGGAGAAATCCACGAAGATGAAGTGTTAATTCTTAGCATCTATGCTCCAAACACAGGGGCACCCAAGTTTCTAAAAGTAACAGTACTCCAGCTTAAATCACACACTGACCCTCACACACTTGGTAAGTGGGAGACTTCAACACAAAACAATATACCTTCTATTCTGCACCTCTCTTAATGGAATACATAAACTAAATTCTTACATGGACAAGCTATTGATTTTCAATGATCACAAGGTGACAAAACAGTTCAGTGGGGAACGATTACCTTTCCATTAAACACTGGGACAACTGGACATTCACATGCCAAATAATAAAGTCGGGCTCCTTTAGAGTAAGAGGTTAGTGTAACAAGCTTGGGATGATCATACCCTTGTGTATTAAGAAAGGACTGTGGCTAGCGAGATGGCTCAGTAGTTAAGAGCACATGGAGATCCTTTAGAGGACCTGCATTTCCAGTTGTCATGTCAAATGCTCACGACCACCTGTAACTGTGGCTACAAGGGAATCAATCCGAAGACCTCTTCTGAGCACACAGAGAACCCCTGTACACACACATTTGACATTCACTCATACAGATATACACACAGAAATAAAAATGTAATGATGATAAATCTTCAAAAAAGGAAGGTCTACCTATTGGTCACTAAGCTAATGAGGTATCTTATAATTTATGAGCAAATATCCTAAGCCGATCATTAGGTAACGTAATCTAGGAATAACGATAAAGAGAACACAGAATAAGTGAGATGAGTAGGTGAAAGAAATGTAATGGTAGTTTAACAGGAATACCTAGAAAAGGAACTAAAGAACTCTTATGATTCAATAATAAATCAATTTACAAAACAGTAAAAGATTCTGAACTTCTCCAAAGAATATATACAAATAGCCAGTGAGGACAAAAAGAAAGAAAAGACAAAAAAAAAAAAATCAAGCTAACACACAATTTATGGGTTTTGTGATTCTATGAGTAGAAAACTACCCCATGCAACAAACAAACAAACAAAAACAAAACAAACAAAAAAAATCTATGAATTCTATAACTAATGAGCTTACACATATTGGTAGGTAGAAAGTATATTTAAAATTTACATTTTAAGTAGTTTATTTGGAAACACTAAAATTACATCACCTTAAAGTTAATACCTGGAAGTAAAACAAACAATTCTAGAATTTTCAGAGATATATGATAGTCATTAAAGAAAAGCCAAACAAATGAAGAGATATATGACATACTAAAAAAAGAAAGAAAGGAAGGAAGGAAGGAAGGAAGGAAGGAAGGAAGGAAGGAAGGAAGGAAGGAAGGAAGGAAGGAGACAGAGATGTACTATTAGAAGTTCATCAATTATCTCTAAAATGATCTAGTAAGTTAGATATATTCTGATGGGGAACTCCAACATATCTCACTGAGATATAAAGGGCTTATTCTAAAATGATTGTGATGGGCCAGTGAGATGACTAAGTGGATGAAAGTGCTTTTTGTGCAGATCTAATGAACCTAAGTTCAATCCCAAAACATGGCAAAAATGAGAACCTCCATGTACATGTGGTGGTACGCACACACACACACACACACACACACACACACACACACACACACATAATAAATAAATAAAACTAGAATTAAGAAACTGTTCTCCACTCACAAGAGGGGCTGGCTACCTACATCTGACAGGCTGCCAACACATACCTGAGCAACGAATAGCCACTCCCTAACAGACACAGTGGGTGCCCACTGTGCAAGCAACAGCATCAAATGTCAAGATGTCTGCTCATGCTTTCCCTTTGCCTTTGAAAGGCAACGCTATCAGTCACACAGGGGACAGGAAGCAGAGATTCTCACCTCCACCAGGGCAAACTTCTCCTCAGTGGTGTAGTTGTAACGCGTGGCACGTTCATACTCCTCAGCGTTGTCTGGGCAGTCCTTGTTGGAGTACTTGTCTGTTGGATGTACAAGTTTCCAGGAATACTGATGCAGTCAAAAGAAAGAAAGAAAGATATTCCACACCGAAAGCAAAACACTTGATTTTGAACAGACAACAAGAGTATGGCTGAGTCCACCAAGAAGTGAGCCTTTAAAACATGTACTGCTTTCTGAATCAATCTCTGTCTCTCTGTCTCTCTGTCTCTCTGTCTCTGTCTCTGTCTCTGTCTCTCTCTCTCTCTCTCTCTCTCTCTCTCTCTCACACACACACACACACACACACACACAGCTCAAAAAATAGCAACCACTCAGTCATAATAAGTCAAGCTTAAGAACTAACCCAGGCAAAATGTCCAAACTATTGTATGCTGAACAAGCCAAACTTTACCAACTTGTTGGCATTTAAAACAAAACTTTGCCTTTTAAACCGCTATGTACTCTGCCAATTACATAATGTTTATCAAAATGTATACAATTTATAGTTAAGTGTTTATTCTACTTAACCTTAAAGATGCTAATGGTTGCAAGTGCAAAGACTGAAACGCTGGTCAAAAGAGAAGACTGAGACCTGGCGAGATGGACACTTGCCACCGAGCCTGATGACCAGAGTTGGATTACTGGTAAATGATCTTGCCATTGCAAGTTGTCCGCCAACCCCCATAGCTTTATTTATACCTGAAAATGTAAAACCCTTAATATGACATTGCCAAGGTCTGGAGTAAAAGCACTTCTAAGCAACTAGGAGTGACTGCATGGTCACTCCAACGTCCACACACGTGACGAATGCTGTGCCTACCACTTCCATCACATGTGCGCTCCACTGCGACAGAAGCTGCAGGCCCTGCAGTGCCAGGTCAAAGAGCTTCCGGTACTCAGCATCTGTCTTCTGGGCCTCCTGCCGGCCAGACCCTGTGACTACCTAGGACACAGAGGCAAAGGCATTAAGAGAAGCCACCCATTCCCTCAAGACTCATTGCTATGGCTCGCCCTCCAGAAGAACTCTTGAATTCTCTCAGGAGACCTATCAACATTCATGAGTGTGGAAAGCTCACTGGAGGACCTGCTCCTCTCCTCCAGTGTGTAAGCAGTTAATGGCTGTTGGGTTCAGTCCTATGTAACTATCTGTAAACTGTCCATGTTACTGCAATAGCCTAGTTAACCTCATTAGTTCATGAGACTAGACTTGGATAAAACTGGCTCTACTACAAAACTATGGTTTGCCATCAGTGCACTACCTGGAATCCGTTCATCTCCCCCAGGAAAGTTCACGTAGCATCCAGAAATCCTACTCTAGAAATCGATTTCGAAGTTGCATAAACCAAACAAAACAAAACCAAAAAAGAGCAGAGTCTGAACATACTCCCCTTTCTGCTCCATAGCTAAAACTGAAGTGAACTCACTGCTGATCGATCTACATCTGCTTTCTCAGTGCTGGGGTTACAAGTAGGTACCACTTTCAGTTTTGGTCAATGTTTTGTTTTAACTATGGTGCTAGAGATGGACCTCACACATGCTGGATGCTCTATTGTGTTGATCTATGAGTTCAGTCCCATGAACAGACCTTTGTACAAAAGAGATGTACAACTGCTCAGTGAGTACATGAAAAGATGCTCAACAATACTAGTCAGGGGATAGCTTAACTCCAAACCTGCTGAGAGTTGGCTGTGGTCTGGTCTAAGTCACATCACAATGTTAGAAACTGTTTTGTCAGGATGTGCCTTGCCCTAAGAAACTTCATTTTGCAAGCAGCATTTGCCTCTGGACTCAGATAGTTGGTGGACACATAAGTCTGTAGAGCCATGCTCATATAGATACGTAACTACGCCATGGGGTAGCCTGCTCAGACCTGTCACCTGACCATCCAGTATGTGTGTCAAGAGATGGACAGAAAGCCCAAGTATCCCAGGGCTTCACTCAGTTCCGTCCCCATGGTTACCACAGCCTACTCATCTGTCCCTCCACATATCTGTCCATCTGCTGCCTCTTTATCAATCTGGACTTTCCTGTCCTCTGCTTCTGCATCCTCCATGGTCCTGAATCTTGCTTCTACAGCTTCACCCAACCCTCAGGCTCAGTGCAAACCTGCGGCCCACCAGGACAAACTGTAGAACTGCCTCTAGGTCATTGTCCAAGCCCACAGTGAGCCCTTTGCATTTCTATCGGCCATAGGCTTGCCTCCAGTCAAGCTTCCTTTCTTGAAACTACTTGAACTTGGCTTCAGCCTCCTTTATCCTCCGTGGTTACCACTATAACCTACATTGATACATACATGTCTATTGACATACAATGACTATGTGATTTTTGTAATGTGTGACCTGGGAGTTAATGTTAGCAAACTAAGATCCAAATAAAAGGACCTCTTTTTGCCTCAGCTCTCAAGGGCTTTAGAACTTCAAAGCAAAATGCTTTTAATGAATGACAGCACTTGGGAGGCAAAGGCAGGTGGATCTCTGTGGGTTTGAGGCCAGCCTGGTCTACAGGGCGATCAGAGTTAAGTTCTTGGACAGCCAATGCTACACTGAGAAGCTCTTGCCTCGAAAAACAAAAACAAGAACAAACAAAAAACTTTCAAAGAAACCAGCAATTTGAGAATGTATCATTATTCAGTAAGTTCTAACACTGAATAAAGACGCATGCATGTTCTTGTAAGCTCCGGACGTAACACACTCACAGCTAAACCACAACCAGAAACCACTTCAGACTCACCACAAGTCAGGGTCAAAAATAGAAAGACGAGTGTGGTGGTGCATGCAGGAATCACAACACTCACTGGGCTGAGGGTTCATGGTTACCCACAAACAAAACCCTTACCATCTTCTTGTAAAGAGACTAAGGTGGCAGTGCAAGCCACCTGGGAGCAGCTTTAGTCCCAGCACTAAGGAGGCAAAGACAGGTGGAGCTCTGTGAGCCTGAGGCCAGCCTGGTCTAGGACAGCCAGGGCTACACAGAGAAGCCCTGTCTCAAAAGACCAAAGGGAGGCAGGGCAAATACCTATCACAGACTCTAGGGACAAGACAGGTAACGAATGCTGCTGCAAAATGCATTTAACTGGAGATCTCGACTCTTCCAGATGTTCATACTGTTTAAGAGTTTCCTATTAACTCATTCTACAAGCACAGCCTGAAGTCCCATGGAGCTGGGATCCACTATTATTTCTACACCACAGGCTGGACTAGCCGCAGGAATAGTGGTCTGGGGGTACTCTTCACTGGGGAACTACCCCACTTAGATAGGTATATCCTGGGAACAGCAGACAACCTGAGACATTTGGAGAAGCAAAATGTTTCAAATCTTGCAATATGTATGGCCAGAAAGCAGAGGTGTTCTCCACTTGTGTTAACTGTCTTCCTATAAATCTGGAGAACCAACTCGTTCTCAAAACCAGACTAAGACCGACATTCCTCCTAGTTGATCTCACATAAATACAAGGTATGACTGCACTGTGACCTTCACATCACTGCCTGCTCACTGCCATCACTGCCTGCTCACTGCCATCACTGCCTGCTCACTGCCATCACTGCCTGCTCACTGCCATCACTGCCTGCTCACTGACATCACTGCCCGCTCACCGACATCACCGCCTGCTCACCGCCATCACCGCCTGCACTGCCATCACTGCCTGCTCACCGCCATCACTGCCTGCATTGCCATCACTGCCTGCTCACTGCCATCACTGCCTGCTCACTGCCATCACTGCCTGCTCACCGACATCACCGCCTGCTCACCGGACATCACCGCCTGCTCACCGACATCACCGCCTGCTCACCGCCATCACCGCCTGCACCGACATCACCGCCTGCTCGCTGCCATCACTGCCTGCTCGCTGCCATCACTGCCTGCTCGCTGCCATCACTGCCTGCACCGCCATCACCGCCTGCTCGCTCGCCATCACTGCCTGCTCGCTGCCATCACTGCCTGCTCACTGCCTGCTCGCTGCCATCACTGCCTGCTCGCTGCCATCACTGCCTGGTCACTGCCATCACTGCCTGCTCGCTGCCATCACTGCCTGCTCACTGACATCACTGCCTGCACTGACATCACTGCCTGCTCGCTGCCATCACTGCCTGCACTGACATCACTGCCTGCTCGCTGCCATCACTGCCTGCACTGCCATCACTGCCTGCTCACTGCCATCACTGCCTGCTCACTGACATCACTGCCTGCTCGCTGCCATCACTGCCTGCACTGCCATCACTGCCTGCTCACTGCCATCACTGCCATCACTGCCTGCTCACTGACATCAGAAGTAGCTTCCATGCTCCTCCTGGCTAGATCCTCCCAAAGGCTATAACTACCCTCTTGCTTATGCCACAAGCCTGGTAGCCATGCTGGATAGGTAAAATAAAGTGAGTGTCAAAAAAAGAAAAAGAAAAGTAATGGCAACCTGACTACAGAATGGTAAGAAATTAATTATAAAGACCCCATTTCTGTGGGACCTCTCTTCCTAACTCAACTCTAGGTCCAAACTTCCCAGACAGCACCTACTAAGGAACGAGGAGTTAAACATCCCTGAGAGCCTAATAAAGGTACCACAGATGGATAATAAAGGTCATAACCGTCCCCCTTGGTGCTCAGCTTCCTAAGGATGCTGAAGATGAAGACCTGGCAGGGAGACAAAGGCCCGACAGGCGTTTTATCCACCAGTAGAGCCCCTACAGGCAGACCAGTCCAACAAGTTCGAGGCTAGAGCAGACACATTTAGCCAAAGTTATGGCTGTATCACCTTCCCTTTATGTAAAATGACCAACCCAAAATAGGGGAAGAAGATTGCTCCCATTCCAGGATCCCGAGACCCCTTCTGAGTCCACCCTCTGCCTTTCAGGGAATCTTTCTGTGGGCCTTGCTGGTGTGTATGCTCATTTATAATGGAAGTGTTTTGCACTGGTTGACTATGTCTGAGATTTCCCCTGATGCTACCTACCTATTGGGCTTGATTTTTCCTGACTTTTAATTCTTTAACTGGCAGAGAAAATGAACCCAATCCAGATCCACAGAGGCTATCCCTGTACCGACCTAGAGGCTTCGGTTACTTGGGACTGATATCCTTTCTACACATGACAAGGCCCATAGACCAGAAGACAACTTCTTTCCCCTGATAGTCTCCCTCTCCATCCAGTTCCTATGGCTCCATCCTGTCCTTAGTTTTCTTTTAGTTTCTCCTTCTTTGTCTTTTTTTTCCCCCGTCTCCTGCCCCTGCCCCTTCCCCCCTTCCTCCCTCTCATTCACAACCCCCTATGCACTGGGGCTTACACTTAACAGTCTTATATGCGCTAGGCAAGTGTTCTACCCGTTCCAGTCCTCCCAGTGCAAACCTGTGTTTTATACATCCGAGCAGATACAGACAAGGCTAACTGCATTGATCCATCAATTCTGAGGGGTCTGTTTTTAAGTATTTAGGTTTGGGCTTGGGGGGCCTTCCCTTATTTAGTTTTGGTCAATTTTTAAAAAATTAATTTTTTTAAACTGAGATTTTTCAAAACAGTTAATGAAAATATTCGCCCACAAAAGAATAGAATCAACCCTTGAGTGTCTCTGTGGCTCTGCAGGCCGAACGGAGCCGTGGGTGTGTACCTCGCTATTGCTGTAGCGTGCGAGCTCAGAGATGAAACGCATGTGGTCCTCACGGATCTGGATCATCTGCTCACAGATGTTGTACTGTGGGCTGCTGCTCGAGGACGTGCAGGTCCACCTGTGCATGGAGAGAAAGCCCTGTATGACCGGAGGCACCAGCACAGTGCCTAGATACAGCATTAGCAGCAGCAGGGGATGGCATTGTGGTGCTAGGAGCATTCGACAAGTTTTACGTTTACAATACAGTTGTTAGAGGAATATCTGACAAAAACCATCTGGGGCCTATAAAACCTGAAGTATGTTACTACATAGCTTTCACTAGGAGAGGTTGGCTGGCTCCCTGAAGGAGAAATACAATGCTTAAATCACAGCTAAGTGGTGAATACAGGCTGGTTACTGGTATGAGCGTCCAACAAATCAGTAGAAACACCTGAGAAACTCAATGGGCTATCGCAACATGCAGTTAGATCGTACGCATACAGTAAGCTGTAACGGTAAGCTACAGAACCTTGACAGCTCAGACTACTCTCTGCATAGAGACAGAGTCTGTGCTTCAGGACCTGGGGACCACAGTGTCTGCCACATCTGTTACAGTCATCACACACACACACACACACACACACACACACACACACACACACACACAAGCCTTTTTTTTTTTTTTTTAAACCATTTCCATTAAAAAAACATTTAAGATCAGGCTCAGTTCAAGGGACCTTACAAACACAGGCCTGAACTGGTTTAGCTCTCAGGTGACAATTTTGTAAACTCTGTTAATATGCATGGATAGCCCCTGCTCCTCTCCAGGGTTGACTGACAAGCGTCTCTGGGTCCAGAAAAGTATTTTTATATTCTCAATTAGCACTGTATAATAGAAATCTTTACAATAATAAAAATATTTTAAGTCATTGCCACCCACATGCTTATCACTGGCCACTGAACATTCAAACTGTGGTTTGCTTTACTAAAGAAATTAAAATATTTAGCGCTTTTATCAATGAATTTAAACATAAACAGCCACATTTGGCAATGGCTACCATATGGGACATTTGCTCCCACACTTGTGAGAGTGTCAAAGTAACTACTTTAGATAATAAATGCATGTATGGAGGTGCCCAGGGAGTCCTGCAAGCTCTAGGGAGCGGCTCTTCCTACCGGGACTTATTCTCCTCGTAGTGTGCGCTGGTCTTGATGTATCTTGCCAGTTCTATCTGCATATCTCCAAAGAGTGGAACCACCTGCAGCTGCTGTATTCACAAAGGAAAAGGAAGAATGTCACAAAGTACATCCGGTCACCAAATGAACAATCATGAGGAACAAAGCTAATGCTATTAGAGTTGAGCACAGTTGTAAATCATTCAATATACAGATATCAACTTTGAAGAGAACAAAATACAATTTAAGAAACAGCACATGAATATGTTTAAAGACTTAACTTACCGTGGTACTATAGCCACAGCTGCATTTCTGTACATTTGTAACAAACACTTGGGAGATAAAAATTTATAGACAAACAGTATACAATATAGCTACACACTCATGAACGAAAGTTGTGTTAGATGTCAAAGCAAAAATTCTACCCTTAAAAAATCCTAGAGAAAACTCTCAATGAATGGAATATGATGTTCATGTATTAGAAGGCCCAATATTTATTTACGTATTTATTTATTGTTGTATAAATGGATTATATGATTGTTCCATGGTATGGTTAAGGGGAAGGTTTTTGTTGTAGATATGAGAGAGAGAGAGAGAGAGAGAGAGAGAGAGAGAGAGAGAGAGAGAGAGACAGAGAGACAGAGAGAGACAGAGAGAGACAGAGAGAGACAGAGACAGAGACAGAGAGAGACAGAGACAGAGACAGAGACAGAGAGAGGGACTAGGCAGCGGCACCGGGAAGAATCCAGAGCAGAAAGAGAAAGAAGTAGACTGAACATGGCCAGCAGACTGTACATGGCCGGACTATCTGCAAAAGAGGGGTGAATAGCAGTGGATAGGGAACAAAGAAAAGAGTGAGAAGTAGCAGCAGAGAGGACACAGAGAAGGGGACAGCAAAGCAGGAGCTCACACATATCAAAACCAGTGGGGTTATAAGGAGTGTGAGTAGCTCGGGGGAGGGAAACCCCGGAGCTGGAGGGGAGGAAGTGAGAAGAGTCCGGAGGCCAGCATGTAACAGCATGTAACATGTTTGAATTGTAACAGGTACGTGTAATAGGGAAAGACCCTGCAGGCCAGCATGGGCTTTAGCATGCTGACAGGAACCACAGCTCGACACGTTTCCCTTCTGCCTTTTGGAATTTGGGAAATGGAGTTTCCTTTGGACCTGATAGTTTTCGTTAAGTTTCTTCTTTGTTGTTATTGCTGGGAATCAAATTCCAGGATCATGTACAAATCAAGTGTAAGCACTTCTACTCCAGGCTATACTCCCAGGCCCCACCAATATTTATGGAATCCCAATCAATATTTCAGTAGGAAAATGCTTTTGTTTGTAAACCAGCAAACCAATTCTAAAATGTATGTTGAAAAACATGCACACATACACACCCATAACCTTTAAAAGGTCTCTCTCAACATCTGAACATCAAGGATCTCTCCCACTCCCCTCCCCCCCTTCCTGTCTCTCTCATGTCCCCACTCCAAGATAGCCTCTCATTCTTGTTCCTCCCCCAATAAACCTCTTGCATTAGACCTGTCACGCGGCATGATCTTTACAGCATACCTTGGCCTGGACCCACCAAGGTACCCTTTGCTGCCTAATCCTAATAGTATCTAAGATTATCGTAAAGAATAAAACTGGAAGAGATAAATTCACGTGGAAGAATTAACTGTGTCCCCACATCAAGAAAGGACGCCAGGATTCAAGACAGAGACCCAGGTCAGACTCACAGACTAATTTATGAGCTGGAGAGACTGGGGAGTGATGGAGACATAAATGTCTCAGTAACAAATAAGCAGGGTAAACTGAATAACCATCGTAGGAAAAAAAATCCCAAGAATGTCAGCTCTCACCCCCGCCCCAACACACACACACACACAAATAAATATGGAGCCATTTCCAGAGAGGGCTTATAGATCTAGATGCAAAAGGAAACAGTGCTTCTTCACAAAGGTAACTTAGAAGACGATTTTTGGGATGCCTTAAAGTGTATATGAAAGGAAAGACCGGCTATCAAGGACATAATTAAATCAAGAACTTCTGTTGATTGAATGATGCCACAAAGCGAGTAGGGGGCTGAGAACAAAGCTCTCGCAGATCAATGACAGAGCCAAATGCTTAGCCTGGATGGGACCTTGGGTTCAGTCCCCCAGCAGCAAAAGGAAACAAAGGACCTGGATAAATGCAAGGGAAAGGGGAGATGAAGCCTAAGGGCATAAAGTTTCGGCACTGGAGCAGGATCTAAGGCTGACAACACTAACAATCTTACATGGCTTGAATTCACTCCCAGAATACATTTAAAGGCTCTCTGCATGAAAAGTAAGTATGAACTCAGTTGGTTCACAGTGGATACATGTATTAAGACATCACATTATACACCATAAATATAAACTGGATTTACTGGTCAACTGGCTTTTTAAAGCTGAGGGGGAGAGTTGAGACACAAAACGGGGGTGCACTATTGCAGGGCCGGGTGGGGTGGGAGGCATCCCTGCAGATTTCACCCCAAGCAGGGCAACTGCAAAGAAGTGAGTGAATGAAAACTCGGTTACAGCCAGACTTGGTCAGCCAGACTGGATCAAAACTTCAGGGTCTGATCCTCTGGTTTAATTTCTTTTACACATTTAAACATAGTCAAACCTTAGGGAAAGTCTCCATGTGCAATTCCCATAACAAAGTTTCAGAGACAGCTGCACTGAGAGTCCTTTGTAAAGTAGCAAAGTAACCTGTGACCTTTACGGGAAGAATAAGTTCTAGTGGCTGATAAACAGAGCTCAGGGTAAGGCTTAAGGATGAATGATTTATAATAAGCAAAAGCATAGATTCTATTGGTGGGGCATTTTTCATAAGGGTGGGTTCTAGGCACTGAGAGACAAGGCTCAGGATTAGGGCCTCAACAACGCCCAGGATTGTAGGATTCAGGAGGCTGGCTCCACAGAAAAGCAAAAGATCACCAGACTGTCGGACAACATCACTCTACCCTCTTCCAGGTAAAAAAGCATCATTTCCTTCCTTCCATTGAAGAAATAAAAAGTCATCATGTTTAACAATTCTACTTCTTCTAATACTTCCTACACTGCAAGTATTCTTAAAACATATATCCAATAAAAGACTACAACATACAGACAACTACAAATCAATAGAAAAAGAGCAGAAAGGAAACACACAAAGGCTAATGATATAAAAAGCACCAGGGATGCATCAGGAAATAGCAGCCAATAAGAACACGGTGCGGTTGACGTCAGTGAGCATACGCTTGTCATGCTAGCTTTAGTCCCTGAGCTCATTTCCCCAGAACCCATGGAGGGCATGCGTGGATCTCTAAAGCTCAATGGCTGGCCAATCCGGGGAAATCAATGAGCTCTTGGTTCAGGGAGAGGCCCTATCTCAAAATGTAAGTTAAAGAGACAGAAGGAAACATCTGACATCACCCATGTACATCCACATGCACACACCTACTTCAACACGTACATATCCCACACATGTATACACACAAATAAAAGAAACACATGCTACACAGACATACATGCAGGCAAATTATCCATACACATAACATAATGGTAAATCATAAAGAGGACAAATTAATGACTTCACGATGCAAGCCAAAATTTTGGAAAACCAAGAAATAAAAAAAACAAAACAAACAAAAAAACCCTATCTCAAACCACCTAAACAGCAAGAATTAGTAAAAATCAGAGAAGTTAATGAAATAGAAACAAGGGAAACAATACAAAGAATCAACAAACCTCTGTGCTGGTTCTGTAAGATAAACAAGATCACCAGTCCTTTATCCAACTAATCAGAAGAAAGAATGAATGCAAATTAACAGAACCACCAGTGAATAGAAAGCATTACGACGACAAACATCAAAGAAATTCAGAATTTTAAGGGAATTCTTTAGACACCTGTGCTCCACTACAATAACGTAAAAGTCATGGATGAATTATCAAGTTAAGCGAAACTGTCAAAATTAAAGCTGGAATTCTGTGACCTGCATGGCTTAGCGAGGGACTGACCTAGCAAGTACAGAAAAGAGAATTGGGAGGCCTTGCACTCTGTTCCAGGATACTGCACAAATTCAGCATATTTATTTTAAACTTCTGAATCAAGGGAGAGGGTTTATTGCAGACAGCTGAATGAGGTGAGCCTACAAACCATTGACACAAAATTTGCCCTGCCTACAAGACATGCGGAGATAAAGATGAGATAGACTGGGGTAATGGCCAACGAATGACTGGACAACTTGAGACCCATCCCACAGGAGCCAACCCCTGACGTTGCTGATGATACTTTGCTGTGCTTGCAGACAGGAGCCTAGCATAACTGTCATCTGAGAGATTTCATCCAGTAGCTGATGGAAACAGGCAGAGGCCCACAGCAAACAACAGGCAGAGCTCGAGGAATCTTGTGGAAAAGTTGGGAAAAGTGCTGAGGGAGCCAAAGGGGTCAAGGTTACCACAGGACCTACAGAGTCAGCTAACCTGGGCCCATGGGGGCTCTCAGAGACTGAACCACCAACCAAAGAGCATGCAGGGGCTGGACCTAGGCCCCCTACACTAATGGAGCAGATGTGCAGCTTGGTCTTCATGTGGGTCCCCTAACAATTGGAGCAGGGGCTGTCTCAGACTCAGACTCTTGCCTTCCTTTGGATCCCTTCCCCCCAGCTGGGTTGCCGGGTCTGCCTCAGTGAGAGACTGCACTTAGTCCTGATGTGCCCAGGCAGGTTGGTACCCATGGGTACCTCAGAGAAGGGGAGGGAGAAAACAAGGGGAGAGGGGTATGAACTGGGAAGAGAGGAGGGCTCAGGATGGTAGCTGAATAAATTAATGAAAAAATCAGGAATAAGGTTATTATATACAGCTGAACAGAAGGCAAAAATATTATATACAGCTAGACAAGGAAGCAGGCTGTCCAAACCCAAGTGGTAGATATTTGTGCAAAATGGACACAATAGGTTGTATATGTGAGCATGCGTGTGTGTGTGTGTGTGTGTGTGTGTGTGTGTGTGTGTGTGTTATAATAAAGACATCATGAATTCGCAAGGGAGGCGAGAGAAAAGTTAGAGGAGGTAGAAGTGACACAGTGCTCATATATAAAGTTCTCAAACACTGTAATTAAAAAAAAAAAAATCAAAAAGCTAAATGTCACCACCAACAGCAGCATTAAGCTGCAAGGAAAAGTGAGACCCTGTCTAAAAAAGACATCATGTGAGTGGAAGGTGAGTTCCCCTGTGTCCTTCTGGAGCACAACTCCCACCTCTACGCTGCCACATCCCTTGTCTCCTCCAATACACAAAGGTCTTACCCTTTACCTCTATTTAAGCCTCATGCCAGTCATATGTCTGGCTCAATTTCCTGTTTGAGGGCCATGAACTGTATCACCATCGTCATGATCACCGTGCATTATGTAATTGCTACACAGCAACCACGTAGAAGCCAGAGGAAAACCCTCAGGGGTCAGTCACAGTTGGGTCTCTGTTTCTTCTTGTCACAGTTACTTCTCGGTTGCTATGATAAAACACCAGGACTTATGAAGGAAGGAGTTTTATTTTAGATTACATTATAGTTCCAGAGAGAGATTCATGATGGCCCGGGAGGCCCTGCAGCAGATGGCTGAAGCAGAATGCTGAGAGAGCACATCTTCACGCAGATGAAGAAAGTAAAAAAGGCTGAGCTGGAAGTGGGGTGAAGATATAAACTCTCAAAGCCCACCCTGGGATTCCTTCCAGAGAGGCAGCACCATCTCCCTCAACAGCACCAACCACCAACTGGGGACCAAGTGTTCAAAGGGGCTCAAGGGGACACTTCTCATTCAAACCACCACAGAGCTGTTCCACCTTAACTGGCTTCTGGGCCTTCGGATAATTCTCTTGTCTCCGCTTTCCCATCTTGCTATAGGAGTGGTGGGATTATAGATGCTCAGCACCACGTCTGGCTTCTTATGTGGGTTCTGGGGACCAAACCCTGGTCACAAAGCTTGCAAGAAGATGCCTTTAACCTTGCTAAGCCATCTCCCAGCCCTGGAGGGAGGATCTTATATGAACCCTCTGCTTCAGCACCTTCCTGGACCAGGGGTCCAACAGTTACTAACCTGCCCAGTCAGCCCCCAGCTTCTCTTTCCACCCAGGCAAACTTGGGTCTTAATGGATGCTGCTTGCTTTATAAGGACCAAACTGCCTCCTGGAAGCTTACCTGCAATACCAACTGCTTGGGTTATAAAGATCGGACATTCTTGTGGGGAATTCAGGTTTATGAAGCCCTGTAGGATCTTTTTGTGGATATTCTTTAAATCCTCTGGGCAAGACATCTAGGTTTAGTCAGATATTGGCTAAAAAAAGATGCGGTAACTATCAGATTCCTCCCGTCAGAGCTCCACAAAAGGAGGAAATGGGAAGGGTCTTAGAGGTGGCCTTAACAACCACCACCAAAAAAAATGGTTAGAGCAACCTACTTCCGATGCCGTTGTTTTAGATAATCAACGATCCACTGTCTTAACCAATCCTCCGCCAACTCTTCAGAATGGACAGTGCTTCAAGCACATTCAAGCTGCATGATCTACTGGCTGCTGGCACTGAAAAACCATTCAGAGCCAAGTGAATTGTGTACCTGTCCTACGAGCGCTACTTTATTTAAAAATTAATATTCATGGAAAGAAAAAGGAGGACAGGAAATATACAAGGTATATCTGTATAAAAACTTAAAAGAAATATAAAAATGTTAGTTAGTGGTTAATGTGTGGTTTAAAGGAAAAGTTATGTGAGTCTAATCTAAATTACATATCTACAGGTTTTTATTAGAGTTAGACTAATCATGATCTCCTGGTTCTGCGTGCAACCCTGACGTCCATCCTGACAGGGGCTCTTCTGTAACTAAACGCATCATGATTCTATGGAAGATTTAGAGCAAACGATTACTGAGAAGCATTGCGATTTCCTAGTCAAACGTTTCTAGAGCAGAAGAACACGAGGAGAAGCAAAGGAACACTAATTTATCAGTAATTTAGTTATTATGCCAGGCAGTAAAGAATCACACTGGCCAAATACACAGGAGAACTTTGAAACTGAGCTAGATCATTGCTCTCTGTGCTTATAGGTCTTACCGGAAGACATACAGGCATAAACCTTTTGCTTCCTGGATCTTGCAGGTATATTTCATTCTACTAGCATGGTTCTAGCACAAAATAGAATAAAAATAAGCAAACCTACAAGCTCTCCCCACAGGCTCCCATGGGGATTCTTTTTGCAAACTGAAGCTTGGGCACACACAGCCAGAGGCAAGAGAAAAAATTGGATGATTCCATTTCTACACTATTCAACGCAGGAAAAACCAAGGCAAGGAGCAGGAAGGGGGGACAGCAATCACCTTTTCAGAAGAGAGATTAAGTCATGTCATGTGTGTCACAATCACTCACAGATTCACGTGGCAAAAATTTAATGCATGTATATCCATAAAGACATTCATCATCAATGCTCAGAACTAAGCAAAAGCCTTTGTCAGATTTTCATGTATGTATAGATGACATAGATCAGATATATATATATATATGTGTGTGTGTGTGTGTGTGTGTGTGTGTGTGTGTGTGTATATGTATGCTTTTATACACATACACATATAACACACGTATATGTACATTTGAAACTCACCTTGAAATACTTGTCTATTTTGGATAAATTTATTCTTTTCTTGGCATCTAGTTTGTAGATGTTACTCACACTCCCATCCATCAAATACAGACCAAATCCCATGACCTGCGAAGCCACAAAATGGTACAAGATTAGACACAGACCTGTGAACTGACCCACACAGATGCACACTGCCAGAGCTGGTAACTCTGAAATCACGAATCACCCTTCCTCCAATGGTGCTATGAAATACAGAGCTTCCCTCTCAGATGAATCCTTCTCCCTCGCACATGTCATCTCCTGTGGCTACTTCAGCTTCCTCCCTAGACACGCGGGAGCCAATGCCTGCTGAGCAGAGGACAGTGCCTCAGTAGTACATGCAGGCAACTGCACAGGAATCATGAGACGGTTCCTCAAGAACGCCACACATTTCATTCTAGCCCACTAAACCCAAGTGCTAGAATTAAAATAGTCCCTGGAGCATCAGGAACAAGGGTGGGTAACCACACGATCAAGAATACTTGCTCGTTTTCCTCTCTCTCTCATTCCTCTCCCTTACAACCTCTCCATGTGGAAGGGGAAAAAGAATACTTAACGTCTGACATAACTCAGTCAGACTTGGTAGTTACCCAGCTCACAGCGACTGTGACGGTGTGTGTTAAGCTGTGTATTTTTTTATTGTGATTTAAGACCTTCTATTCCCAGTCTGTATGCATCTCTTTTTTCCACTGAAATTGGGTTACAAAGGGTAATTTTGTTTCCAGGCTACTTGCTAAAAACCAAGCAGCACTGACTAGCCTAACCTGACTAACAAGGCTCCGTAGACCTGCACTATCTCTGACACAGCCACGCATTACTACTAAACTTTCAGTGCCTGTATGCACTAATAAATTTAATCTGGCAATGGTCAGCTGCACAATCCCAATGTGTCCTGGGAACATGATGAGAGCTTCTGCGTTAGCTGGCACAGTCACAGTCATGATGTGTCTATCATAGACCCCCATCAGATGCTCTCCTGAGAAGGATGTGTCACAAGTTGGAGCAGCAGGCATTTTCAGCAGACAGTGCCCCAGACCAATTGTGTGCCGAGCAAAGGGAATGTGTGTATACTCAAGAGATGCCATCTACATACATGACAACATGAGAACGAAAAAAAGGTTGGAAAAGATTCTAGATTAAGCACAGCCTTTTGTACAGCCGTGCTTTATCCCTGAGAGAGGCTGTACCCTCTCCTCTACACACGTACTTTGAGAAGCATGTGTTTTTCGCTGGGCGTCAAGTACATTCTGTTCTCATAGTAATCCACACACAGATTCACGATGTCTGCCAGGAGTTCTTCATAGCCAGAAATGACCTCAAGCTGTTGCTGCAGAGACTGAGGCACAAGGAAAGATATTAGCTACCGCCCATTCCAGCCTTGCCGGCAACATGTCAACGGTGCGCAGGGACATGGGCCTTACTTGTGTAATCTTGTTGTGGTTGGCCAGGAACATGGACAAATTCTGTGACTCCTGGATGGATTGTGGATCTGCCATTTTACGTAAAAACTGAGCAGCCCTAAAAAGAAAAGAATTGATTCCAAAACATATCTACAAATTGATTGGGGGGAGGGAGGTGAGGAGGCCCCACAGGGAACTTGGGGGAAAAAAAAATCACTATTCTTCTCCTCTCCCTGAAGATATTTGCAGAAATGTGTGTTGCAGGAGCTGTTTATGGTTTGAGCCTCTTGCAGCATCTCTGACCTTGACTTTAGGGGAAGCTTTGGCCAATTCAGATGTATGTCACACAGTTTCAGAAAGCTTTTGTGCTCTAATGTCCATGGCCAATGGATGTCATCAACAGACATCTATAGGTCTGGACATAGGTGAATGTCTACCTTTATCTGTGGATCGAAGCATCAGAGATCTTGTTTACGCATATTCTGACTCCAAAAAGCCCTGAAATGCTTTGTTAGGGATCTTTCCAAAAACCTCTCTGGGTCACCACTATTTCCAACAAGAAGTAAGTGCCCCTCCCCAGTTATGCTGTTTTAGTCCATTAGTACCAGAACTTCCCAGAGTCCTAGATTTGCCAACTATTCAGCTGCACAATGTGAGGCAAACAAAAGGGCTTGCACACTAAAATTCTCGATGGCACATGTTGAGTCTGTGTGGAGAAACTGTAAGAAATCTTTACATGTAACAGAAATTGCCCATAAGGCTCTATCCGTGCCACTCTGAATCTTAAACTTTTACAGTTCCGCAAGGAAGGATCATATCCACAATGAACTTACTTCCTTTCTTCCTCATGATCAGCCTGAACTTAAGAAAGGACAACGTGTCTGTCTCCCTTGCAGTGGCTGTGGCCAGGTAACCAAGGGGTGGGCCATGAAATATGATGCAAAAGACTGTCAGGAACTTGAATGTTTGCTTCTAAGAAAGAGTATGGCTTTATGTTCTCTTTCCTCTCTGTTCACAAGATGCAAATTGAGGGTAGAACTCAAGCAGCCGTACTGGACAATGAGCAACATATGATAACCGTGGGACAATAACTCCCTAATTAAAATAATTAAATCAAAATTTAAAAAATTAGTACTTTAAAAACTTGTATATAGTTCAATCATATCACTGATACAGTAACACTCTATCTTTTAATGTATTCATGTTATTGATTCCAGTAGAAGCTAGGGTAGAAGACACGGCAACCAAGGAAGGAATAAATTGAGGACACTGTTTTGTTTTGTTTTTGTTTTTTAGTCAAGGCTTAGCATAACTGTGTGGGTTATTTTTACATTTTACTCAGAATATGTACTGAAAGTTATCACTTGGGCACCAATAAATGATTTTGAATGAGGGGGGGGGTGAATATGAGGCTATAAAGGTAGTGTGATTGCTAATCTGACTGTAAACTTGACTACATCTAGAATCAAGTAAAACCCAAGTAGCTTGGTATTCCTATGAAGGATTTTCTTGATCCTAAACCTTGATCATTTAAGGTCAGAAGACTTACCCTAAATCTGTACCTTGGATATTTCATCACAGCAACATCAAAATCTGATTAATACACCCCTGCTGGCCTCTTTCCAGAGTTCTCTGCCTCAAAAGAAGGAAGCTGAAGTTGCCATAGAAAAGAGCTAGCTGTCCGGAGGCCCTGGAATGCTCAGTGTGATTCTAAGACACCTGCCAACTGTGCCTAGGGCAAGATCGTACAACCTCATGTCTGCAATGAAGTGCCAGGGTCCCTCAGCACACAAGGGACAAACAAGGGAGATGACAACTTCTCGGAGGACTGCACCTTAGTATCCTTGGATGAGAAGCCCACGTTCCCCACAATAAGAAGTTCCCTAGGGCAAGCACCTCTGCACAGTGAACAGAGATAGAAGTATACGTTTATTATCTCAAGGGAACTAAGCACCCAGATTCCCCCGAAACCATCTGAAGCTCTTCTGAAAGCTCCAGGCTGCTCAAGATGTGTAAAACTACCAGACACCCTTAAACTGTCAGCTACTCCTGCACCTTATTCTTGGCATCATGTAGTCAGTCCCAAAACTGATAAACAGCTGCTATCAATAAAGATGATGGGCTGGAGAGATGGCTCAGTGATTAAGAACACTGACTGCTTTTCCAGAAGTCCTGAGTTCAATTCCCAGCAAGCACATGGTGGCTCACAACCATCTGTGATGGGATCCGATGTCCTCTTCTGGTGTGTCTGAAGACAGCTACAGTGTACTCATATAAAATAAACAAGTAAATAAATTTTTGTAAAAAAAAAAAATGATGATTTTAGCATATAGGAGATATGCACCTGCTAACTGTGGGTGAAGACAGGCCCTCTCTGGGTAGACCCACCACACGCTGGAAGTCTGAGCTCACCTCTTATACGCCGAGTGGTCATTCTTCACACTGCACTTCATGTTCTTCAGCTCATCCAACACAGCAAACATGTTGATAAACTTGCCCAAGGTGATCAAGTAGGCTTCAGACACGAAGTCCTTTCTCCTCTCAGCATGACACAGGCGTCTCACCTCCCCACAGAAACGCTCGATGGCATTTCTCTGAGCACACAAAGGGGAAGGCAGAAGAGCCCCAGTGAGCAGCTTATCAAATCCACGTCCAAGCTTCAAGGACGGTCCCTCATTCACTGTTTCTCTCTGAGGCTCTAGGATCACCTTCCATCTCACATAGAGACCCTGGTCTGAGCAATTTCCATGCCTTTGCTCTGTGAAAGCCATTGCTTATTTTGCAGTTTATTTTGCTGATTAATCCAGGGAAACTACTATGACGGTAACCATTACTGCTGATTGTCAAGTGACAGGATCTAGAATCTCCTGGGAGATGGGTTTCCGAGCCTGCCTACTGGGGATCACCTTGATTACACTAATTGCAGTAGAAAGACTCGCGTGATATAGTTGATGGCATTCTCTGGCTGGGATCCTGGGCTGTAGAAGTAGAGAAAGGCGCTGGGACACAGGTATGCGTTCTTATCTCTGTGTCATGATTCTGGCAGTGAGGTGACCAGTTGGTTAAAGTTCCTACTGCCTTGAGTCCCCTACTATGATAGACTCTACTCTTGAACTGTGAGCAAAACAAACCCTTTCTCCTGTAAGCGGCTTCACTGGGGTATTTTGTTATAGTAACAGCAAACAAAGAGAGTTAATGAGCAAAGTGCTCCAATACGACATCCATAATACTGATGCAGACTGTAGAGGGGATTCTTCTTGGTAACTTTTAAAATCAAACAGCAACAAAATTCAAGGAAAGCTACAGTTAAAACCAGTTTAGATATCCCCACTGCTTTAAAGGGCCAGCAAGTCTCTTCCATGTGGCCTTTCCCACCACAAATGAAGAGTCAAAGGAGGTCAAGCATAGGGTAGCAAGTACCAGGAAGACAAGGAAATAGCTGAAGAACTAGACATATACTGCACTTGGAAGCGATGAACTCGAGCTTTTGTGCAGGATAAAAATCTACGCTGAAAGAGAGGTGAAATACAAAGAACTCTGAAGACTGTTGAGGCCTTAGTCCTTTCCCTGATGGCAGTCATTTTGCCGTAGACCACACTGTCCTTACTCTCTATCTAATTATTTTAATGTTTTACCTGGAAGTACATAAAATTCATCAGTTTTGTGACCTCGGGTTCAAGGACTTCCACAGTTTTCTCATAAATTTCAACCCTATTAGGCTGCTCGTTGCACTTCACCTGAGCATAAAGAAAGAAACTCAAGGTCAGGTTTTTATCAGGCTGAATGAAGCAGGCATTCCACAACCGCACAAGGGGTGAGAGACGATGCGGCCGGGCAGGACTTGGGACAGGTGTGGCAGATAAGGCACCTGAGGGATGGCACGGGAGCAGCTCCTCCAGGTATACAGCATGACAGCATACTCTTGGCCTTCCTCTAGCATCTCGTTCTGCAAAATACACGGGACAAATCACACACAAGCAGAGGAACAAGCACAAAGGGAGATCAAACTGCTGGTAGTCCTACAAAGCACCCTTCCTGCCCGTTTGAGGGTTGGTAGCCTGACAAGAGGCCCACTGTGCATGACAGACCACCATAATTACTGTAAACATCCCCTTTAGCCTCAGTAGGCTGCAAAGGATTCTGGGTGACAATGCAGTCATTTCTGAGGGGAGCGGCCACAGAGGTGGCCCCACTCAACCCTAAGTAACTACCTGTAATGCAGACTGGAAATGAAGGGTGTGAAAGCCTGGGCAAGACAGCACCCTCAAAGCTTCTCTTCCAGTCACACGAAGCTTCCTGGTTCAGACAGGATCCAGTAGCAGGGCTGCTAGCCCAGGATATACAGGAGCAAAAGGCAGAATACTTCCTACAGCACTAGAAGTTCAAGGATGGTGTCCACAGGAAGAGGGCTACCATCATTTTTAAAATCTGCTGTTTGATGTTCTGTCCCATTACTTCCATATCATTTGCTTTGGTAAAAATGGTGAAAGCCAGGGGTGTTCTTTAAGATGTGACTAGAAATCTGGCAATGAAAAGTACTGCTGCTTTTCTTGTTATAACTTCCTCCATTTTTACAAATATTTAGGGATATATTCATCACTGTATTCTTTATTACACAAAAGGGGAAATAGAGTAGATGCAGAAAAATAGTCAACCGTGGACACTGCAAAATGGGTTATGCAGACATTAAAGGTATTTTCTCTGGTAAGTGCCATGCTTTCAAAATGTTCACAAAACCATTAAAATACATAATTACAATAGCAGAATTCATTTAGAAAACCCAAGTCCCATGTGAGTTTACATGTAACATATGTAAGTACAGACACGGAGAAAGACAGATCTCTAGCCGAAAGAGGCACCCTTGCGGTGCTGGCAAAGAGTTTCTCTGGGCCAGAGAAATTTTTGTTTGGGTGGTTTTTGTTGTTGTTTTTCAAGACAGAGTTTCTCTGTGTAACCCTAGGTGTCCTGGAACTCACTCTATAGGTCAGGGCTGGCCTCAAACTCAAGAGATCTGCCTGCCTCTGCCTGTGTATCACTGGGATTAGACATGTGTGCCACCAACACCCAGCTTGAGATTACATTTTTTAAGAGTATGCACTGTTTTTATAATAAAAAGCAAAGACTTCCCTAAAACTATAAGACTTTTTTTATTTTTTTCTCTACCTAGTCTATCAGGAAATATATAGTTTGCTTGCTGCTCAAATATGACTCTTGCAAGACAGAACCAAAGAAACAGACAGCATTACCATGCTAGAGTGGACAGTTGCTTGTTCAATGTATCTTGCAATGCCAGTGACAAACGCATTTCGGTCTTCAAAGTTGGTGTTGAAATTTGGCTGAAGGGAAATAGAAAAACAAACAAACAAACCATTATGGTGAGGTCAGAGCAGCCAGCCGTATCACCTCTGCCCCAATACCAACCTGATAGAGCAGCGAGGAAGGTGGGGGCTCAATGCAGGGCTGCTGGTCAGGAAGAGGCAGCTCTTCCAGGAGGTCCACATTGGACAGTGCGTCCTCTAGTGTCACTTGGGCAGCCATCCTGCAACCGAACAAAGCACAGAGACACCAGTGAGGAAAGATGTGGTCTGGAATACACAACAAGCTATCTCTTCCCTTTCTTTCAAGGGCAGTGGAGATGACCAGAGCACAAGGGCCTAGGACTGTCCTTGGGAGCCTTTGCTTCCTCCAGGCTTATTTGGAAGGCTCTCTTGACCTTCAGAGTTACCCTGGGGTGGTGGTTTGAATAGAAATGCCTCCCACAGACTCTTGTGTTTGAATGCTTGGCCTATGAGGAGTGGCACGATTAGGAGGTACTGCCTTGGTGAAATAGGTGTGGCTTGCAGGAGAAAGTGTGCCACTGTGCTGGTGTACTTTGAAGGTCTCCCATGCTCAAGATACACCCACGATGGCACACATTTGCTTCTGCCGACTATGGATCAAGATGTAGAACTCTCAGCTCCTCCAACACCATGTTTTCCTCCATATTACCTTACCTTCAAAACTGTAAGCCAGTCCCAGTTAAACGTTTTCTTTTATATGAGTTTCATGGTGTCTCATCACAGCAATAGAGACCCTAAGTGAGATACCTGGTTACTATATTCTGGTTACTATGTTTACCATCACTTCCCACACCCTTTCTACACTGGCGCTAGCTCCAGTCCTAGTTGCTGGTGCTTAGGGTCCTCCAGAGTGCCCTCTATGCTAACCCTTCATATGGCTGGAAGAGGGCAACATCTCCTGCATGGTTATTCCAAATCCATAAGGGACAGATGTAGGTCACAGAGCACTGCCCTTGGCCACCAGCAGTATAGCTACACAGGCAGGCTGGAATCCCAAAGACGCTACTAGAGAAGTGTGTCCGAGGTGAACTACGGAGATGGCTGTTAGAAAATCATAAACATCATGGCTAGTACGGATATGCAGAGAAGTGCAGGTATAGAAGCCATCTATGCCAGATACAAAATGCAGAAGAAGCACACGTACCCTCCCTCCCACTGAAAGTGTGCTGACCCTAGCAGGATGGGTGGTGGGGTACAAAGATAGTCCATTCTCCTAGAGGGGACATTTGAAGACCTGGGCTCTCTCCACAGAGGGAGCCACAGGACAGGTTGTGTTCTAAGAAGTAGCACAAATGAGCCAAAAGGAACACTAAATAGAGGCCTCCGTAAAAGAGACCCGCAGGCCCTGGCATGCTGCCCTCGTGTCCTCTCGAGGAGAAGAGAGTCCTCAGAACTGCTCTTCAAACCCCAGCCTGACCTCAAACAGCACAAGCATTGATCTAAGACTCTGCATACTTATGAGGCAAAGTAAGGTCTACATAGCCATTGAACCACACAGAGGAAGGTCTAAGTGGCATAGCAGAAGCTGAGACGTAGGACTGGTGTGGAACCACAGCCCAGAGAACACAGGCTGTTCACCTAATAAAAGTAAAAAGCAGCAACTCCTTCCAGGGGTTTTGGTAAGACCAAAGTCTCATATCACAATATCCACAATGTCCAGTCTCCATTCAAGTTATCCGGCACATAAAGAACTCCTAGCCAACTTCCTGGGGCTACGGAGGCCATGGCTCTTAGAAGAAAATTCACTACTGACACTTTGCCAGTCCAGCATAATCCGTAACTGCATTGCAAATCTTATCGTTATACCCCAAAGCAAACGTAGTATCGCCCTTCATTAAAGAACCTTCTTTTTAGAGCAAACAGAGACCATTACATGAAAGTACAAATGGACACAATGCAGAGATCAATGGATCTTGGAGACCTGAAGGCTATACATTTACATCACAGAGCCTGCATCTACATTTTGGATTCTAAGAGCCCAAACACCAGGGTATCTGCTGGGAAAGAGTCTCTTTTAGAAAAGGTTGCATAAATAAGACTTGAACAATGGCAGTATCAAACATGCTAAGGCAGGAGGGGGTTGTCTTAGGGTTTTATTGCTGTGAAGAGACCCCGTGAGCACAGCAACTCTTACAAGGAAAGCATTTAATTGGGGCTGGCTTACAGTTCCAGAGGTTTAGCCCATTACCATCATGGTGGGAAGCACTGTAGGGCACAGTAGACATGGAGAAGGGGCTGAGAGTTCTACATCCAGATTAGCAGGCAGCAGGAGAACACTTGAACCATTAAGCCTGGCTTGAGTTCCTTAAACCTCAAAGTTCATGACTAATAACACACTTCCTCCGACAAAGCCACACCTCCTAATAACAACACTCCCTATGGACCCATGGGGGCCATTTTTATTCACCATTTACCACAGGGGTAAAATCTCAAAGGGCCTTTGAGGGGGTCCCTGCAAATGCTATCTATGGCTGACAGTGGTGAACCTTGAGTGGTTTATTTTTGACATATTTAAGCACAATCCAACTTTGAAGAAAAGTTTCAAAGTTGTGATAATTATTACAGCAAAGCTTAAGGCGTGACCACACTGAAACTCCTTTGTAAAGTACATTGTTTGCAGGTTCTATGGACCGAGAAGTGCTGTCTCGGTATGAAGGGTGAGTAACATGAATAGCTGTCTAGATAGGAAAGGTGTGTAACAAGAATAGTAAACTCTTTGCCAAGTACACGGGACCTTTCCTAAGAATTGGTTCTAATGACTGGGAAATAATGCTCAGGAATCTGGGGGATTCAGGTGAGGCCCAGCTCTACAGAACGGCAAAGATCACCAGACCACTAACAATATCCACTCCCAGCCGTCTGGGTGGAAAGCAGGTGTAAATCCCTTTAAGTCTTTGCGAGTAGAGCATTCCTGGTTTCTCCAGTGCTACCTGTGAGGATGAGGATCCTGGGCTCTTTTACAGGTCCCACCCCTAGACAACTGCTAAGAGAGGGAGAATCAGTCTCTCCTAGGGATAAGCCTTCTCATGGGTTATCTCAAGCCATCAGCCCATAGACAGACTCATCAGGTTGTATTGATATATTTAGGAGAACATATATCTACACGTAACAGTGATAATCAAGAGTTAGAGGGGTTAGCTGAGGCGGGCTGGAGGATCAAAAGGGGGAAATCAATGTAATTGTATTTTCATTCATATACACGATATGAATATATAATCGGCAACAAAAAGTCACAGCTCCTACCTCTGGCTTCAAAGCATCAACTGTGAGAAATCCCGACAGTCCTAACAGTCTCCAGTCAAATGAAAAAGCTAAGGATGAACAAGAAGCAATCAAGCAAGCCAAAGTAAAGAGAACATGATGCAGATTTTTTAGAACTGAAAGATGAAAGGCTGAAAACTTGACACAGGCAGCCAGAGGGAACAGGACAGGGACTTTTCTATTTGCTGCTGGGCTCCATTCCCAGGAACTCACATATGCTGAGTGTCTCCAGCCTACACTATCCCCCTCAGCCCAGCAACAGGACTTTTAAAGTCTGAAATCGGTATCTGTCAGAATCCTCAATCAAAGTCCGAACGATCATTCTCAAAGGAGAATGGAGAACTAAAGAATACAAGGATGCTACAGGAAGTTCCTCAAACTGAAAAGAAATGATACAGGAGACAAGCTGAGACACGAAAAATGGAATCAATGCAAAGAAATGTAAAGAAAGAGTGTTATTTCCTCTCCAACTCTTAAATATGTCTAGCTGAAGAGATAGATGGCTTCACAGTTAAACAGACTGGCTGTTCCTCCAAAGGAGCAGAGTTCGACTCCTAACAAGTCGCAAGTGTTTACAATTTCAGTTCTAGGGGACCATATGCCTTCTTCTGGCCTCCACAGCACCACATATGCATGAGTGTATAAACATATATGTAGGCAAAAACACCCATACCATAAATTACAAAATTACCTGACATTTGTAGAGGGAAAGCCAAAACGGAGCTAGTCTTCTCTTAAGAGTATTCTCACAGGCGAAGCCCAGAGATCCAAATCGCTAGCCTTAGAATGCTAGCACATTTCAGTTTCAGCCCCATTTTCTGCGGCCCAGGTCATAGATCATGAACTTAACTTTAACCAACCAGGACTGCTCTAATGTACACAGCCATGATTACTGTATGTCAGAAAGTGCGTAACTGTGCCCAATTGTCAAGCCTGACCCCTCAAGACTGCACACAATCTATTTTCTTTCATCCTGTACAAATCACACGACAGGAAATAGCACACAAAGCTCAGCGCACCTATATTCAGTATCACCCCCCAAGCGAAGAGCACCCTAACCCTAACCCTTCACCATGGGCAACATTCCAGCTCCTAGGCAGCCCGCTGCCCTCTTCCAGTGCACTCAGTATCCTATGATTCCTACTTCTGTCTGAAAAATAATTCACTCACAGCCTGCCATTCTAGTGTGACAGAAACTGATATCCACCCAATCTACTACAACATTCAGTAATATTATTCCTGGGAAGGAGCTCTGCCTACAAAGGCCGACTGCCTGACTGAGTCCTCAATGGTGTGGGCAGGTTGAGCTGCTGTAGCTCTAGAGCTCAATTACAATTTATCTCGGGCGATCGTAGCCGACTGAATACCCTTTCCAGGCCCCACTACTGCATCAGACCTTCCCTTAAGAGTGATGACTGCAGACTCATAACTGAGAAAGAGACATCGAAGGCTTCTATGACCTTGCCCTCCCCATCCCACCCCACCCCAACCCCTCAAAAACAGTCCAGGCAGAAAGCTACTGAAGAGAGCCCTTAACATTTGTGATAAAGATGCTGAAGTGTCCGTCTTCACAGCTGATGGCTTGTGGAGCATGGCGGGGGAGTGAGGGGGAGGGGGAGGGAAGACATGACACAACTGACGTGGGACAGACAGGACACCTCAGCTTTCTTTAAATGCCTGGCCACTGGGAGTTTGACCCGTGAGTGTATGGGACTTGGTGGGGGTTTTATGGGGGAGGGGGGTTAACAGGGTGGGAAAGTGAACCTGGGAGGAATGGGAAGCTAGTGTGATGGGGTGCACTGTATGAAAATCCTAAATAACTATTACGTTGTAGAAAAGAATTTTTAAAAGTTACTCCAACTGCTGGGCATGGTAGCACACAGCTTTAAGCCCAGCACTCAGGAGACACAGGCCGGCAGATTTCTGTAGTTCAAGACCAGTAGAGAGAGAAAAAAGCCTTGCCTGCCCTCAGTTAAGAGGTTGTGCCTAGCCTTGCAGTGACTTGATGTGCCCTGAGGGGGCAAGGAGTGCATTCCACCCTCTCACAGGAAAAGGGGAGGGGGAAGGGAGGGACTGTGTGAAGGGGGAGACTGGGAACGGGCATTGATCAGATAGATAGATAGATAGATAGATAGATAGATAGATAGATAGATAGATAGATAGATAGATAGATAATCCAACTAGACTTGTCAATTACCTGGCCAGATTACCTGATTAGCTAACTCACCATGCTGAGGACATGAGAAACATGATCATTCCCTCAATGAATTAAAGTACTTATATAACCCAGAAGCTCCCCTTCAGGGTAGTTGCTTGCAGATCTTCTGTGCTAAGGGTGCCCATCTTTTGAGTTGTAACTTCCTTTTCTCCCGTCTATTTCTTCTTTGAACACCAGCCAAAACCCTACACTGGCTTTCTTTCACAGCTGTTACAAACATTCATTGCTGGTCCTAACTCAAAGAGCATTTTTCCATCTCCCTTCTCTCCGACAACTGCCAAGATTTCCAGCTTGCCCACCCTGTTGTTCTTTCCAAAAACTCTAATAAAATAGTTCTCAAGCAGCCTTCTAATTCTGTTTTTTTTTTTTAATTACTTTACCGAGATTACAAAAGCACAAAATGGAACTCCAAAAAGCAAACCTACGTGGTAGTAAGATTTCCACATTCTCTAATCCTAAAAGATTAGGAAAAGTTAACAGGCAAGTACTAGGTAATCTTTACAGCACCCACTTAAACAACAACAACAACAACAAAAAAAAAAACAGTGTTAAAAAAAGTAACCATTGGGGTTGGGGATTTAGCTCAGTGGTAGAGCGCTTGCCTAGCTGAGTAGCAGACTGTTTTTCTCAAATGCACAAGGCCCTAGGTTTAACCTACCATCACCACTCCCAAAGAGATAATGGGGGTAGAGAAGAGTGAAAAATGACTATTAAATAGAATAGTAATATAGGATAAATTAAAATAGAATACTTCAAAATGCTCAGATTCTAGAAGAAGGTAGAAAAAGGGCTGACAGTGTAGCTCAGTGGCAAAGACTGCTTAGCATGCTTAAAGTCCTGCACTCAATTCTAGGCACCAAAACAAACAAACGGATACAAAGCAAGAAAAAAAGAATAAAGATAAAAAGAATTAATAACAACACACATAACGACAACAATAATAAAGAATATCCAAACATATCAATAATTACATTAACTATAAATAATCTAAAGAGATTAAAGATGAGTAGATGGATCTGTCAGTGAATGCAGAAGAGAAATAAGCAAACAGGTAAGAGCTAGTCAAATGGAAGGTGGTGGGTCTGGGCACTAACCTTCAGAGAAAGAAGGTTGCTGTAGCTAAACAATGGCCTTACATTGTAACAGAAGCAATGGCCCAAACTTTAGCTCTGTCTGCATCTAGCCCCAAAAACCTTCAAACGTCTCCAAACTGGAGACTGACAGCAGGTCAGCTACTAGAAGGCTGGGAGGCAGCTTGTTTCCCTGGTAACACACTAGATTCAAGGAAGGAGGAAATATCAAAACTACTCCTCCTCAGAATTTGAAATGGCATGTAAAAGTACCACAGCTGTCCCTCAAAACTGAAAATGCCATTTGAAAAGGTAGAGTCCCATCAAGGAAAAGCTGTCTCCTCCTGGCAAAGCAAAATGTTTTTCCCCCTATCAATGGCACATGTACTTACCTAGTGACAGAAGCCCAGTCTTTAATGGTTACAGTCCCTCACTGCTAAGCCTGCCTGAAGCAGAACTCTCTGTTCCCTCTACCTCCCTTCTACGAACACTGGCCAAAATTAAGCCAGTCTGCAGGACTACCCAGAGCACTCACTCCCACGCTCTCTGAATGAGCCATCTTCCCATCATACCCCTGCCATGTACGAAATCCCAGGTCTCCAGCAGAGCTTGTCTGCTTTCTTGAACTTTAGAAAGCATGGGTTTCTCTCCTCTTCTCATCAGTCTAGAAGCTGCTGAGATCTCCATTTTGCTCGTCCTGTTTATTTTCCTCTAACTCTAATAAAATGTCTCTCATTTCCTTCTGAAAGAGAGCAGCTTCCTTCTACGCCCTTTACATAGGTAGACAGTAGAAGGTGGGGCCCAGATTAAGGGTGAGTCTTCCAACCTCAAACCAAAGATTAGAAGTAGGTCTTCCCACTTTAAACAATTTAATTAATAAAAAAATCCCTCTGGCTCAGCACTTAAGAGCACTGGCTGTTCCTCTAGAGGACAAGGACTCAATTCCCAGGACCCCTATGGCTGCTCATGCCTGCCTGTATTTCTAGTTCCCCAGAGATCCACTGCAGCAGGCATGCATGTAGTGCACACAACTGTGCATGCAGTCAAAATGCCCATACACATAAAATAAAATAAATAAATCTTTAAGAAAAAAGTGCCCAGCCGCTTGGGCCAAGTTGACAACCAAGAACAGTTCACCCCTGTAAACTTGACACACAATCTTATCTCATGTTATGTTTAATCTCTAAATGAAAACAATACCCAAGTCATAATTACTGTAAACACGATATAACAGGGGTTTGGGGATTTAGCTCAGCGGTAGAGCACTTGCCTAGCAAGCGCAAGGCCCTGGGTTTGGTCCCCAGCTCCGAAAAAAAGAAAAAAAAGAAAAAAAAAAAAACACGATATAACTATCTCTCGTACAATGGCAAACACTTTAGAAATTTTGTAGGAGTGGCAATGTCTCTTGAGGAACATTTTTTAGTATCTCAAACTTAAATGTGATAACCACTGATAGTCTCTTAACTGTTGTTACATTACATGATAAAGAAATCGAGGAAAGAAAGAACAAAAACTGTACAAACACATTCTTTGTTTCCATTTTTTATTAGATATATTTCTTTGCTTACATTTTAAATGTTCTCCTTCCAGGTTTCCTGTCCATAAGTTCCCCTCCCCTCCCCTCCATTCCCCCCACACATCCCCCTTACTACCCTGCCATATTCCCCTGCATTGAGGGTCCAACCTTGGCAGGGCCAAGGGCTTCCCCTTCCCCTGGTGCCCCAACAAGTCTATTCTCTGCTACATATGCAGTTGGAGCCCTGGGTCAGTCCATGGATAGTCTTTTGGTAGTGGTTTAGTCCCTAGACGCTCTGGTTGTTTGGCATTGTTGTTCTTATGGGGTTGCAAGCTCCTTCAACTCTTTCAATCCTTCCTCTAATTTCCCCCAAGGGGGTCCTGTTCTCAGTTCAGTGGTTTGCTGTTAGCATTGACCTCTGTATTGGACATGCCCTGGATGTGTCTCTCAGGAGAGATCTATATCCAGTCCCTGTCAGCATGCATTTTTTAGTTTCATCAATCTTATCTAGTTTTGGTGGCTGTGTATGTATATGTGTGTGTGTGTGTGTGTGTGTGTGTGTGTGTGTGTGTGTGTGTGTGTGTGTATGGGTCACATGTGGGGCAGGCTCTGAATAGCCGTTTCTTGAGTCACTGCTCTAAATTTTGCTTCCATATCCCCTCCTATGGATACTCCCCCCCCCTTTTTTTTTTTTGTTCTTTTGTTATTTTTTCCCCTTTTTAAGGAGTGGGAGCATCTACATTTTGGTCATGCTTCTTCTTGAGCTTCCTGTGGTCTGTGGATTGCATCTTGTGTAATTTGAGCTTTTGGGCTAATATCCACTTATCAATGAGTACATACCAAGTGTGTTTTTCTGTGATTGAGTTACCTCACTCAGAATGATATTTTCTAGTTCATTCCATTTGCCTATGAATTTCATGAAGTCATTGTTTTTGATAGCTGAGTAGTACTCCATTGTGTAGATATACCACATTTTTTTAATCCATTCCTCTGTTGAAGGGCATCTGGGTTTTTTCCAGCTTCTGGCTATTATAAATAAGGAAGCTATGAACATAGTGGAGCATGTGTCTTTGTTGTATGTTGGAGCATCTTTTAGGTATATGCCCAGGAGAGGTATAGCTGGGTCCTCAGGTAGTGGAATGTTCAGTTTTCTGAGGAGCCTCCAGACTGATTTCCAGAGTGGTTGTACCAGTTTGCAATCCCACCAACAATGGAGGAGTGTTCCTCTTTCTCCACATCCTTGCCAGCATCTGCTGTCACCTGAGTTTTTGATGCCATTCTGAGTGGTGTGAGGTGGAATCTCAGGGTTGTTTTGATTTGCATTTCCCTGATGACTAAGGATGTTGAACATTTCTTTAGGTGCTTTTTGGTCATTCAATAATCCTCAGTTGAGAATGTTTTGTTTAGCTCTGTACCCCATTTTTAGATAGGGTTATTTGGCTCTCTGGAGTCTAACTTCTTGAGTTCTTCGTATATTTTGGATATTAGCCCTCTATCAGATGTAGGATTGGTAAAAATCTTTTCCCAATGTGTTGTTGCTGTTTTGTCCTAATGACAGTGTCCTTTGCTTTACAGTTTTATGAGGTCCCATTTGTTGATTCTTGATCTTAGAGCATAAGCCATTGGTGTTTTGTTCAGGAAATTTTCCCCAGTGCCCAACTTTCCAATCACGCTCTTTTCAAGTCTCTGACCATCTAGAAATACATACAGCCCATGAACCAGTAAACACTCATACATCTGGCCATTTTTCCTTCCAAACAAAATGTACAACCATGTGCACTGCCTGAAGTGGTACCCACTGTAAAGATTTCTCTTCACTGTTATATTTCAGGGCATCCTGAAATACATATACCAGCATCCTTTCATGCTCTTATGCGTTGAGGCAGAAAAGGGGTTTTAATGCTACTTTGGGGTGGATCATGTATATACCACTTTCCGTAAACCATACCCTGGTCTTCTCTTCCTCATACAACCAGTCATAGAGTACACCTCATGAAGCTACGGGTACATCCTTGGTAGAAGACTGCATGATAGTAATGGCAGTAGAGGGGTTGGGGATTGAGCTTAGTGGTAGAGCGCTTGCCTAACAACCACAAGGCCCTGGGTTCGGTCCCCAGCTCCGAAAAAAAAAAAGAACCCAAAAAAAAAAAAAAAGTAATGGCAGTAGAAACCATAGGCATTTGGGAAGCTTCTTCACATAAATTGCTTGTGCCTTCAGGACCAATCATTCATATATATAATATATATACCACTTCTGTCTGATAATGGATTGCTGCTCTGCAATAACTTCGTGGATCAGATAACGCCCAGCTCATGATGGGCAGCTCAGGTTGCATAGTAACTTGGTGGTTCAGTTTCCACTAAGGCCCAATAGCAGAGCAAGAGATATGGGAGAATAACTGTCTGCAGATGGTGATGGAGCCTTGTTCCAAAATCCCAAATGTCTTCTCTGTGAATCACCTATAGGAGTCTGCCAAAGGCTCTAAAAAGCATTCCCTATCTGCCACTGACACCCCAAGGACCATCAGGTCTGCTGGATCACACGATCTAAGTGGTAGAGCAGCCTGCACAGCAGCCTGGACCTGTTGAGGAGTCTTTTCCTGTTCTAGGCTCCACTCGAAGCTAGCAGCTTTTTAAGTCATGTAGTATATGGGCCAGAGTAACAGCCCAAGTTAAGAAATGTTCGCTCTCCAGGATCCAAATAGGCCAACTAAATATTGTGCTTCTTGGTGGTAGGAGGGGCCGGGTACGATGACTTATCCTTCATCTTAAAGGGAATGTCTCTGCATGACTCACCCCACCAAACTCCTAAAAATTTCACTGACATAGAAGGCCTCTGAATTTTGGTTGGATTTATTTCCCATCCTTTGATGTACACAGGTGTTACCAACAAGTCCAAAGTGGTTGCTACCTCCTGCTCACGTGGTCCAATCAGAAAATGTCAACAATATGGTGCACCAATGTAATATTTTGTGGCACAGACTGATGATCAAGATCCCTTCTAACTTACTCATGACACAGGGCTGGGGCATTAATATATCCTTAAGTTAGAACTGTAAAGTTATACTGCTGGCCTTGCCAACTGAAAGCAAATTGCTTCTCATGATCCTTGTGGCCAAGTGCTGAGAAAAAGGCATTTGCTAGATCGATAGCTGGATATCATGTACCAGATGTGTTAGTCTGTTCAATAAGGACACCATATCTGGTACAACAGTTGCAATCAGAGGCAGACCTTGATTGAGTTTTCAATATTCAACTGTAATTCTCCATGATCCATCTGTCTTCTGCACTGGCAGTAGAACAGTTAAAGGGAGATGGGATGGGAACCCCTCTACACACCCTGCGTACATCTTTCAGGTCCTTGATGGTGGCACTAATTTCTGCAGTTCCTCCAGGGATGCGATACTGGTTTTGATTCACTATTTTCCTTGGCGGAGGCAGCTCTAAAGGTTCCCATTTGGTCTTTCCAACCATAATAGCTCTCACTCCACAGGCCAGGGAACCAATGTGGGAATTCTTTCAATTTCTAAATATATCTATTACAATTATACATTCTAGGACTAGAAATAACCACTGGATGAGTTTAGAAACCCCCCTGGACTAACTGTGGGTCAGACTTCAGCCAAAACTCCACTAGTCACCCGGCCCCCATCACCCCCTATTTCAACAGGAGGGCCACAATGTTTCTTAGGAGTTCCTGGACTCAGTATCAATTCAGAACCAGGATCTAATAGACCCGGAAAAGTCTGATTGTTTCCTTTCCATAATATAATTACTCTTTTAAAAGAAGCCATAGGTCCCTCTGGGGAAGAAATGGAGAAAGGCTAATAAACTTTGAAGGTATTTTATCAAATTCCTTCCTCAGAGGAGCCTGGCCACTCCTTAATTCAAGGGGGTCTATAAACTGGCTCAAGTCTGGAAACTGTTCACAGGTTGAGATTCCGATCCAACAGGCCAGTGAGAACATGTTCCACTGGCTTGCTTATTATAGCTTCATCTTACAGAGGCAATTTCTCTGTCGAAGTTTTCTCCTTTCAGATGACATAAAACTAGCCAGCACAGATACCACAATATGAACGTCTCACAGTAAAATTTAAATCACATATTTGAATTAATTCTTACTCCTGTTGGTGTTACCAATAAGCAATTGACAGTTTTTTGACATAAGAATACACACAGATGTCCACCCCTTGCATCTGGTCAGAATAGCACATCATGTGTGAGCAGAGAGACTAAGAGAGGTCATGTTAGGACAGTGCAAGACAAAACCAGTCCTCCTACTACCTTGACCTTGGACTTCTAGCCTCCAGAACTGTGAGCACATAAGTTCCCATTGATCTGTGGTATTGTGTGTATCAGGCCTCACACACAGAGAGAGAGAATCAGTCAGGCAGGGTCCAGATGCCCTTGAGCTGTCAGATTAAAAAAAAAAAAAAAGTGTGCACTGGCATTTTGATAGCTAGGAAAACAATACATGCATAATGTATACTCAAAGGTATCCTCCTGTAGCAAACAACTGCCTGCTCAAGCATGTCCTGTAAAGCCTGGTATTCTACATGTCCAAGCTATAGATGCTGTACCCTCCTCGGGCCTGGCACTGACCCACAAATAACAGGTTTGTGGTTTAGATGATTAAGCAGTATAAAGGATGCAGCAGCTCAATGTTCACATTTGTTTCTAGATCATACACTTCCTCGGTTACAAAAATTAACCGAAATCTAGTATCGGACCTGGTATTTTAACACGCCATCAACTCATTTTTGTTATAGAGTGCTCTAAAATATCTTTTCAAGTGATTTCCCAAGTCAATCACCAAGTATCTTTCTTTATGGCTCAGGAGTCTTGCTCTGGGAGGCTAGATCATAAGTTGCATAGAACAAGTGTTCAGTATACAGTGAGAGACCCAGTCTGAGCTTGGAGCTGCACATCACATGTTTACTTCACTGCTTGATAAAGGGACCACAGGTGAGTACCACAAGGCACCAGAGTACCATAGATAGAGGAGGCTGAGCGTCTCTGTGCCCACAGAAAAGGAAGTGTTTATCAGCTTGGAAGTGGCAGGGCTTCTGAACCCTCCACATGTCACTCACTGACTACTCACCCCTTCTATTCTTGATCCTCAGTAAGTCCTTCTCATAGCCACTCTCATGGTGGGGTCATCCCAGTATACTAATATGATAAGCAGAATGATGCTCAAAGGCCCTCGGCTCAACTGAGAACGCTAGGCATAAAGCAACACATACACACACACACACACACACACTAAAACACACACACACACACACTAAAACACACACACACACACACTAAAACACACACACACACACACACACACACACACACACACACCTAGTCCTGAATAATGTATGTCCATTATCCAGTGATGAACAACTAGATTGGTGGGGTCAAGGCCAGGGCTAGCAGACAAAACTGGCTCAGATCTGAGAAAAACTTGCTCAGGAAAGAGACAGTGTAAGGCTGGCCTAAACAGATCCATAGGAGTTGCCAGCAGCAGAAGAGTAATTGCCCCACCTTTCTTCTGCATTCTGGCCCCAATGAGTCCTACAGATGCTATCAGGCTGTGAGTGAAGCAGGCCTGGTGGATAAACACAGCCATGTGCTAAACATGATGTCTCATGAGAGAACTCGTGCCAACCTACAAAATGCAGCTTGAGACAGTTCCATCCAGTCCTCATGCTACACACTGTGCTCCAAGGCCAGCATTTGCCATATTCCTGTTTTCAAACTCACCAGTTCTGGGAACCCCAGCGGGGGTCCATAACGTCAGCACCCAAGGAAAAAATGAAATGACTATTGCAAAACTATGGTTAGACAAGCTGACAGTCAACAAGTTTGAAACAAAGAACAGCAAATAATTAAACTATTGTTTCTCTACAAAACTGATGGTAACTCGATAATTTTCCCCATCGCTGGGCAACTTCAGGCAGATAGCTGAGAACAGCTGCTCTCAGGCTTAGACAAGCCATCCTTGGAAAATTCGGGCTCACAGAAGCTCACGGCACAAGTCCGTAAGCCAAACTCCTGGACTAAGGCAGGTAGGTAACAAGTTCAAGCCCTGCATGGGCTACAGAAAATTTCAGAGCCAGCCAGGTGATTTGTTAATCCTAAGGTTCACTGAAGAGAAACCAGTTCCACATTCTGGGCCAAATTTAAAGGAAGCTTTATTAAATACTGACCAAGATGGACTCTGGTCAGGGCCACTACCTGGAATTCCCAGCTGTAGGGAACTCCTAGGTTGTAGAGGCTTTTACAGACAAAACCATAGGACACCATACTTTCCCGTGAGGCTCTGTTATTTTCCAAGAACTACAACTGCCAGCATCCCAGGAGCTTATAGGTTAATTTTGGGTATTACAAACTTAGCAAGACACTGTCTCAAAAATTAAAGTAAGAAAGAAAGAAAGAAAGAAAGAAAGAAAGAAAGAAAGAAAGAAAGAAAGAAAGAAAGAAAGAAAGAAAGAAAGAAAAAGAGAAAGAAAGAAAGGGAAAGCAAAGGAAAAAATAAAGAAAAGTATGAGTTCCTGGGCTGTAAGCTGCACAAGAGTGAAAATCAGAACCCAGGACTGAGCTTCAATCTGTTTGCAGGCACAAAACGCTAGGAGACTAAGAAGGACAAAAGAGAACAGTGACTCTGATATATCCTCAGTTGGACAGCAACCTCAGGGGACACAGGCTCCCATCAAGAGAACCAGCCAGAGACTATATTTTAAGGGTGACCAGACAGGCATTAGTTCAGGTCTTCTGGCCTTCAGGGGCACGGTACTTACCGTGATGTATTTACATATATGCAGGCAAAACAGTCATGCACATAAAACAAAAGGTTCATTTTTTTAAAAAAAGGCCATGCACATATATGGGTCTAAGTATGAGGACAGGCTATGAAACTAGGAGACCACAGGAAGGGAAAAGAGGTGTTTCTAAGGAAGCAGGGAGGCCAATAAGACACAGGGGACAGAAGCTGAAAAGAGACTATGAGGATGCTACAAAGAGAGAGTAGGACAGAAGGAATGGGAAGATCAACAAAATCAAACTGTGTTTGAATGCCATGATGAAACCTAGTACTTCATTTAGTAATTTATAAAACAAAAAGGAAGAAGTGAGTTTGCCTAACTACAGAACTCACAGAAAGATAAACGATGATGTGTTCCTGTCAACATATGCAAAGTGTCCGCTTCTCTTCCTCTTCTATATGCAAATGAAAGCCCTCCTCAGAAAGGCGGAAATATCCAGTTTCAAACTGTTCCAACTCATAAGAAATCACTTCTAAAGCCTGTCTAATTAAATTGTTCCTTTTTCTCCCATGTGTTAAAATGGCTAAACACGGAACTAAGTCAGATTAAGCAAGTCTTAATCTGTCGCCATTTTTATCATAGATGTAACTGCTATGACAGAGTGGGTAAGATGCTTATAACTAAAAACCATCAGGCCAAGTGTGGCGGTGCACTCAGGAGGCAGGCAGATCTAAATTCTAGGTCAGCCAGGGCTACTAGATGGAGACTCTGTCCCAAAATAACCCACTAATAAGCAAGCAAGCAAGCAAGAAAACAAAGGAACTGGAGAAATGGCTCCACGGTTAACAGCACTTGCTGCTCTTACAGAGGACTCAGGTTCAGTTCACATGAGAACTCGCAATGGTTATAACTTCAGCCCCAGGGCATCTGATAACCTCCTCTGGCTTCAGCAAACACTGCACACATATACATGCAGACAATACTCATATACATAGAATAAAAGTAAATAAAATTTTAAGAACCAAACAGCAGACCCTCACCTAGTGCTACTAAAGAAGAAATTCACTTTTAATACCCAAAAGTACAATTTTCAAGTTTCAATTTCAAAAGCAGCAACTCAAAAGTTCAAAAGAACAGCTCCGACAACGAATAAATCAATCTGGCTTGCAATACTACAAGGATGAGGCAATGAAATTGGAAATGCAGGATGCACAGCAATTTTCAGTCTTCTAGAGTGCGTGCCCACATACACACGCACTGGCCCTCTTCCTCAGTTGGCAGCCACTCCAGCCACTCCCATGACCCAGTGGTCTCTGCCCCGCCCCACCCCATACTGTACACTAGGCTTCATGACAATGCCCCAAGCAGCCTGGGCACTAAGAAGTCTGGGTCACTCCAAACTGCCATTGTTCCTTTTTATCTTAACTGAGTAAAGCAGACTTCTGATCATGTCCCTCTCCAGTTGTCCCTCCAACAGCTTTCTCTGTCCATACTTGTGTTGTCTAATCCCTGTTCTATGGAATTCTGGTATGTCTTCCATTGCAACAAGTACAAATCTCCATTTGTCTATTTCATTCATCCACCCATCCATCCATCCATCCATCCATCCATCCATCCATCCATCCATCCAGTGTGAGTGCACACGTGTCCATGTGCATGTGTGAGACAAATGTAGAAATCAGAAAACAACTTCCCGAGTCCATGTTCACCTTCCACTTTGCTGATGCTGTCTCTCTTGTTTCTGTCGCTGCACTGCTAACGCCACAGTGGCTGGCTCACCAGTTTCCAGCTGAGTCTCTTGGATCCACCTCCATCTTGCCTCCCATCTCCAAGTAGGAAGGATGGGATTCCGTAAGCCACCCGTACCCTACCTACCCCATATCTGGCTTTTGACACCCAGGGATCTTAGGAGGCTTAGAAAACAAATACTTTTACCCACTGAGCCACTCCTGAGCCGCTGCTCAGTATATTTTATATACCAGGACTGATGCCAAGATTTATATGAAAAAGTACTTTTTAAAAGAGAGAAAAGGCCAGGTGGTGGTGGTGGTGGTGGTGGTGGTGAATGCCTTTAATTCCAGCACTTGGAAGGCAGAGAGCAACCTGGTCTATAGAGCAAGTTAAAGACAGACAGACAGACAGACACACACACACATACACACAGAGAGACAAATAGAAACACACACACACACACACACACACACACACACACACGGGTCGGGGTGGTTGGGGGGGAGACTACCCAATATTCCACAGGATAGTTAAATCTTTCACGTAACAAACAATCCAGGGTCGTCTTTGGCTACCTCCAGTGGCCTTCCTTTTGTTCCTCCATGACAGACACAGCAGTAAGGGAATTTCTAAGCTATGTCTCAGAAAGAAAACACTAGCAAAACTCCAGTGGCTGACCGATTTGACGATGCTTGGATGACTGGCATGGGTCTCCCTTGTGGGGACAGGGGTGGGCTTCTTATCATTAGAGCGGTTCCTCCGTTGGTGTCTCTTATACTTAGGAGAACAGTCACACCCCAGATGTGGGGGTTGCCAGTGTCCAGGATAGACTGCTGGGGAGTCTTCACTTACAAAAAGCAGAAGCTGAGCCTTGAGGTGTCAAGTAGATTGCTACAGCCACCCACTGAGCAGCTCCGAGGCCAGCACGGGTTTCTAGAGTTCCCTTTCACCCACGGACCACCTCCACAACCCTGACTCAGGCCTGTGTCGGCCTGAATGCTCAGACAGAACTGTAGTGTACCTGCTCCACTTAGAAGAGCAGGTCTACAGAGAGCATAACCTGCAGTGCTCATCGCTGCGGCCAGAAGTTATGTTTTCTCCAGAAAGGAACTGCCTGTTGCCTATCACTAACAGGCTATGTATCTATCTGCAAGCTCCTACACTTACGAGTGTACAGCTAAGGATGCCATCCTGCACACCACCAATACTCCCCAGTCCCCACGTCTCCCTTGCTACCCCCTCTGCTCCCCCAGAGCAGCAAACTACAGGTTTTGGTACATAGCAACCACTTGATTCATGTTCTAGTTAGCTTCTTGCCAACTTGGCACAGCTAGGGTCATCGATGAAGAGGAACCTCAGCTGAGATGTCTCCATCAGACTGCCTGTAGGCAAGCCTGCGGGGCATTTTCTTGATTACTGATTGATGTAGAAGGGTCCAACCCTCCGACTGTGGTATCCCTCCTGGGCAGGTGGTCTTGAGTGGTATTAGAAAGCAGTGGATCTCTGTGAGTTCAAGGCCAGTCTACTCTACTTAGTTATTTCCCAGTACAGCCAGAACTATAACTGCCTCAAAAAGAAAAGAAAAGAAAAGAAAGGAAAAGGAAAGAAAAGAAAAAGTAGTCTATACAAGCCACGGGAAGCAAGCTGTAAGTAGCATTTCTCCCTGGCTTTTGCTTCAGTTTTTGCCCCTCCATATTCCTGCCTTGAGTTTCCTGCCCTGACTGCCCTCAATGATAGACTGTAGCAGGAAATGTAAGCCAAATAAACCCCTCCTCCCAGACTGTTTTTAGTTATGGTGTTTTATCACAGGCCTAGAAAGCAAGACAGTAAAGTCGTCTGGCCCTGGCAATCACACTGCCGATACATTCCCTTTTTGTCTCCTTCTTCCTCTTACCCAGAAAGGGCATGGCTCTATTGCACAGTCCAGCCTTTTACCATCCACAGCCAGTCTCTTCTCTCTAAGCACAGCTGCAAGGAGCATCAGCCCTCCATGGTCCTGGGCCAGCTTCCGCCCAGATTTCCTAAGCTCGTCAGTAACCTGTATGTGATCCAATAAAAGGTCCCAGAAACCCCGTCTACTCCACACTCAACTCCCAAATACTTACCAAGGTTCCTGCCCTCGGCTATTCGGGTTGAAAATGCCCATTAGCCTTAACATCTCCCTCTTCCAGACACCAAGAGATTCCACGGTCCTCACAGGGCAGAGAGGCGTATATCCTCTCTCACAAGAGACTGTCCCAGAGATGCCAAAGCTACAACTACCATAGTACACCTCCCCCAACAATGACCCAAAAGGAGGGGACCTAGAAGGTTTTGTTGATATTTCTGCAGTTGTTTGGGTTGTAGGTGAATCATGATTCTAATCACCCAGCTGGCTCCCTACTGGCTTTCACAAGGACTGTTCCCAGGTATTTCACCATCTATAAGCAAGATAAAAGAAGAGAACACTTCGTTCACAAAGTTCATGGGAATCATCACCATTAAAATACCTGCACAGAGCAACACCTAAGAAAGAGCCGCCTCACGGGAAAGTCTCAGCTGCGTCCTGCATTTTCAGGCCATTTTTGACACCCACCGCATAGGAAGGATGCATAGGTCACATGACTACCTTTAAAGCGAAGTTGAATCCGGGGCAGGTGTACTCTCACTGGGACCAGGAGGCAAGGAAGACACAGATCACTGTCATGCTTATGATTCAAGAAGCGGAGTAGCATCTAACGAAAGAAAGCACTGTAAGCTATGTACCTGACGAGCGGTTAATAAAGACTATAAGGGACTCGGGCAATGTAACAACAGAAAAGCAAAGCATTCCATTTTGAGATGCACAAAGGACATTTACACAAAGGGCACACAGGCATTTCTCAAAAGAAGTTATAGGAACAGCGTCACTAATCACCAAGGAAATATGAATCAAAACCACAATGAGGGATCCCTACTTCCCAAGGGAATGACCATTATTAAAAGGAAAAACGCTGGTGAGGATATAGAGACATGAGAATCCTTAGACGACAGTGAGCTAGTACAGCTGCCATGAAAAAGTAAAAGGTTCCTCAAAAAGTTAAAAATAGGTCTACCATAATGTCCAACAATTCCACTACTATTTATCCAAGCAATTAAAATACTTTGTCAAAAAGGCAAATAGAATACTATCTATTTTCATCACTGCCTGTAATAACTGTACTTCAATTTGCATTTCTCTTACTGGCTCTGACTGGCACATCCCCAGACGTTCCTATACAGTAGCCAATGTGTGCCCTGCAGCCCCGCCCCTTTTTAATGCCTCGCTGGTGAGAGCTGGCTGCTGCTTTGCTTTGAATCCTCTTCTTCACCCACTGATGAAGTCATTCCCTACATTTCTGACAGCTCTGGCAAAACTGAGGCAAACTTGTCTCCAGGTCAAGCTACTTGCTTTTCCATTTTGCTTGCTTTTTTTCAGAAACTTGACTTCTGTTTTCTTGTGGGGCTGGAGAGTGAACTAAGGAGACATACTGCAAGATCTAATGTTTTCACCGTGCCAAATGCTTCAGTCTTCCACTCTGGAATTTCCTCTTTCATTTCTAAATTTACCAAACAGTGCCAGCGCTGGGCCAGGGGAGGAAGTGGTTTCGGATAGTCCGCAACTCAGCAAACTGTTGATGTCACTCCCAGAAGCCAAAAGAACCTCTCATGTCAGACACGGCTAAGACGATGAGTAATACCAGAGAATTAATTTAAAAGTAACATTTGGACCTACTAACTTCAATAAATTGATGATGAGTTTTTTTTTTTTTTTAAGGCTGCTTTTCAATAAACGATACTGGCAAAACTGGATAGCCACCTGCAGTAGAACGATATTAGGCCCCTATTGTCCCTTTGTACAAAAAGCAGTTCAAACTGGATCAAAGACCTTAATTTAAAATCAGAACTATAAGCCAGGTGTGGGGGCGCACGCCTTTAATCCCAGCAATTGGGAGGAAGAGGCAGGTGGATCTCGAGTTCGAGGCCAGCCTGGTCTACAAATTGAATTTCAGGAGAGTCAGGGCAAACAAACAAAGTCTTGGGGGAAGAGTAGACAGTGAGAAGGGACACAGAACTATGGAAATCAGAGAAAATGGTCAAGATAAAAGTATAGCTCCAAGAATTAACAAGTTAAAAGTTTTCTGCACAAAAGTAATGATGAGAGTGAATAGTCAACCTACAGAATGGGAGAAAAATCTTTGTTAGCTACATCTCATTATTACCTACAATATTATACATACATATATGTGTGTGTGTGTGTGTGTATATATATATATATTTAGATATTCTAGAATATATGTGTTGTCCTAGTATGATTTCTACTGCTGTGGTAAACACCATAACTAAATTAACCTAGGAGGAAAGGGTTTACATAAGTTCCAGGTTCCAGTCACTAGCAGAGGTCAAGGCAGGACTCAAGCAGGGTGGGACTCTGGAGACAGGAACTAATGCGGAGACTGTGGGGGAATTCCACTTACTGGTTTGTTCCCTGCCAATTACTCAGCCTGATATCTTACGTAGCCCTGAAAGCCCAGGGATGGCCCCTCAGTGGACCAATTAGTCATTAGTCAATGCTCAAGAAAACGTCCCGTAGACATATCCACAGGCCAATACAATGGAGGCAACTCCTCGACAAAGACTCCCTCTCCACGGATATGTTCAAGCTTGACAGTCAAGCTAAAAGAAGCCAGGGCGCACAACTGTAAAAAGTTAAACGCACACAAAAACTCTACCTATTAAACGGACAAATAAAACGGAGGCAGTTCTCCAAGGAAGTACAAATGGTCAATAAATATGTTTAAAACAATTGAATGTCTTCACCCATCAGAAAAATGCCGTATTAAAGCTACTTTGAAATTCCATCTCAGTCCGGTCAGGTTGACTACCATCAAGGAAAAAAAGATGAGGGGCTCCAGAGATGACTCAGTGGATAAACACACACACACACACACACACACACACACACACACACACACGCTGCTCCTACAGAAGAGCCAAGTTCCATCCCAAACACCCATGCCGGGCAACGACAGCCACCAACTACAGCTCTAGGGGATCCAACACCTTCTTCTGGCCTCTCTAGGCACCTCTAGTCGGGTGTATATAGCATAATTAAAAATCAGTGAAACTTGAAAAAGGACAACAAATGCCATTGAGGATGGAGGGAAAGAACCCGTCTCTACAGCCGATGGTAGTACCCAACTGTTAGAGCCACTACCCGATTCTGTATCCTACGAGAGACGCTTGCACATCCATCTTTACTGCGACTCTTTTCACAACAGCAAGGGGATAGAATTAGCCCAGATAGCATCCATTTACAGAGTAAAAGATAATAAAAAAAGGGCTGGAGAGATGGCTCAGCGGTTAAGAGCACCCGACTGCTCTTCCAGAGGTCATGAGTTCAATTCCCAGCAACCACATGGTGGCTCACAACCATCTGTAAAAAGATCTGATGCCCTCTTCTGGTGTATCTGAAGACAGCTACAGTGTACTTATATATAATAAAAATAAAATAAATCTTAAAAAAAAAAAAAAAAAAGATAATAAAAAAAAAATGTGGACATATCAGGAGTCACACACCCCCTTTTTTTAATTAATTTATTTTCTGTATACGAGTACACTGTAGCTGTCTTAGTCACACCAGATCCCATTACAGATGGTTGTGAGCCACCATGTGGTTGCTGGGAATTGAACTCAGGACCTCTGGAAGAGCAGTCAGTGCTCTAAACCACTGAGCCATCTCTCCAGCCTCCAGGAGTAACACCCTTAAAGCAAAATGGTTTTCCCGCAGAATCCACCAACCAGCCCTAATTCCTCAGTGATGAGTAGAGGCTTGTGAACCCGTCACTCTGTACTAGAATGTTGACTGGCTTGATCTTGTCCAGGCCTTGTGCAGGCAACCACAGTTACTATGAACAAGCATAAGGCCTTAGATTACGTTAGGTAACCCAGGCTCAGAAACACAAATACCACGTGATCTCTCGAATATCCTAGCTTCTAAAGGCTGTATGTGTGGGCAGGCTACGGTGGCACAAGCACATCTTTAATGCCAGCACTTGGGAGGAAGAGACAGGTGGATCTTTGAGGCGTTCAAGGCCAGCCTGGTCTACAAAGCGAGTTCCAGGAATGCCAAGGCTACACAGAGAAACCTTGGGGGGGTGGGGGTGTAGGAGAGAATAAGTGTAAGGAGAACTCAAGTACACAAGTAACTAGAAAGGGGCTCACAAGACAATACTAAAGAAGTGACCAGGGTGCTGAGAGCAACAGAACACATGAGCTATGGAAGGGGAAGAGGGGATGACTGGGGAAGACGGGTACAGCAGGAAAAGTGGGACAGGAAGTGGGGGTTTACAGCTTCTCATAGCTTGTGCATGCATGAGTACTACAGTTTCTTCTCAGCTAGATTCCAGAAGACAAGCAACTCGGTGTACCCCCACAAGAGGAACACTGGCCCGATCTCTGTAGGAGATGTCCGTTCTTTAAGACACAAGTTATTAAAATACCAAGAATCATCCCTGTGACAACTATCTAGGAAGTGTATGGTCAAAGTCTAGTCTAGACATAGTCGCGATGCTAATCTCTAAATGAGATAAATATTAAAGTCAGTCAGCTTTAAGCAAGGCAGACTACCCCAGTTTAGATGGATCTCATCCAATGAGCTAAAAGTCTTAGGAGAAAAGAACACCGACAGCCCCCAAGAAAGAGGGAATTTTGCTTTTGCGTGACCTTTGGTCTCAGAATGCACGCGGCACTTTAAAGTATTCCGTGAGGTTCCAGCCTAGTCTGCTCTGCAAAATCTGAACTTGCCTGTCTCCACAGCTGCGCGAAGCAACTCCTTAAAGTGGATCTCGCGGATTCTGCCTGCCTCCCCCGCCCCACGTGCATACCCTATTTATTCTGTTTTACCGGAGAACCCTAGCTATGGCGCTGATTACCACCCCCGACTCCTGCAATCAAAGCAAACAAAAAACACAAACTGGTCTGAATAAAATCCTTCGGAGTCTGGTGTGTGGGACAGAAACGAAGCTGAATTTGGACAGCCTCTGAGATTCGAGTACAGTGTGCTTACAGTCAATGATCTCTGAAGGGAGCAGACCCCAGGGAGCCAAGAGGAGAAGTGGCTTTCCAGCTCCCTGCTTCTGTACAGGCTGCTGCATGGCCTGTGGGTGGTAAACAAAAGACCAGGCTTTAAAACAGAGGAGCTCTAGGCTGGAGCGCAGCTTAGTGCAGCAACGGCAGCGCCAAGTAAAGCTCCGGGTTTGTGGTTCCGAGGCAGGGCAGAAAGGCAGGTTAAATAACGGGTGCACAAAAAACGGAGACCCTCACTCCAGAGTTACCAGCTGAAACTCGAGAATTCTAGCACAGTGCACATTTGCTGTGAAGGTTATGGAAATAGAGATAAGGCTTCTTTTATATAGAGAGAATAGTAAAATAGCCACAAACCAGGCTTAATGGGCATGACCTTCAACAGATGCTCTAAATTCATTTATCTTGCTAGGACAAATGCACTGACCAAAAGCAACTTAGGGAAGAAGTTTATCTGGCTTACAATTCCAGATTACAGTCTATTGTTTCTGGGAAATCAAGTCAAGAACTGAAAGCATCACATCTATAGTCAGGAACAGAGACAATACCAGAATTACCCAAGATGCAATCCACAGACCACATGAAACTCAAGAAGAAGGATGACCAAAAGGCGGATGCTTCACTCCTTCTTAAAAAGGGGAACAAAAGTATCCATAAGAGGGGATAGGGACGCAATGTTTAGAGCAGAAACTGAAGGAACGGCCATTCAGAGCCTGCCCCACATGTGGCCCATACATATACAGCCACCAAAACTAGATAAGATGGATGAAGCTAAGAAGTGCAGGCCGACAGGAACTGGATATAGATCTCTCCTGAGAGACACAACCAGAGCATGTCAAATACAGAGGCAAATGCTAGCAGCAAACCACTGAACTGAGAATGGGACCCCCGTGGGAGGATTTAGAGAAAGGATTGAAAGAGCTGAAGGGGCTTGAGACCCCATATGAACAACAATGCCAACCAACTAGAGCTTCCAGGGACTAAACCACTAACCAAAGACTATACATGGACTGACCCATGGCTCCAACTGCATTTTTAGCAGAGGATGGCCTTGCTGGGCACCAATGGAAGGAAAAGCCCTTGGTCCTGCCAAGGTTGGACCCCAGTGTAGGGGATTGTTGGGGGTGGGGTGGTAAAGGAGGGTGGATGGGGAAGGGAACACCCTTATAGAAGGGGAGGGGGAAGGATTAGGGGGCTTATGGATAGGAAACTGGGAAAGAGAATAGCATTTGAAAAGTAAATAAGAAATACCCAATTTTATATATATATATATATATATAATAAACAGAGACAATAAATGACCCTTGCTTCCTCTCTCGGTTAGCTTTCTCTATTTTCCTGTGTAGGAATGGTGCCACCCATAACAGCATAACAGGCTAGGTCTTCCAGCATCAATTGACAATTAATACAGTCCTCTGCAGACCTGCCCACAGCTTGAACCTCTTTCACTGGGACTCCCTTTCTCAGGTGACTCCAGGTTAGTCAGGTTGACAAACCAACCAGCACAGAAGGGCCTCACTCCTATCCTGGGTACTGTCTGGGAATCACACTAAAAAAAAAAAAAAAAAAAAAAAAAGACTATTAATTTTGATCACAGTACAGATATTCTAACCCTCCACATCTCACGTGGCTATTGTAAGGGCAATTAAGCACACCTCTCTTTACTCTTGAGCTAAATATCTATTTAAATTTTTTTCTTTTAATAAATTGTAACCTCTGCTTCATACTGGCCAGTCTTGATATTTTGGCAAGGATCTGGCTTTACTTGAGTCAAGAGCCCCAAAATATTAAGGGGATTCAGTGTGGAGCTGTGCCTTAACTTGCGTTCCCACTGACAATTCTTCAGACCAAAGTCTTCCTTCCCTGAGTGGCTTTAAGAAGAAATCTGATATCCATACCAACTGTCCTAGCCCCTGAACAAGGACTGAGAAGCAATCACATTCAGGAATGGAAACCAGTGCTTTCTGACTATCGGGTTTTCTTCTCTGTGGAACAAAATCCCTGCATGAGCCTGGGGAATGCAAAGTAAAGAGCTTGATGAGTTTGGCCGGGAGAACAGCTGTGACGTGAATACGAATCACAAGCATCCTGGATTCAGGGTTGTTATAGCTACCACTGTCCATCCGTTTCATTCATAACTAAAAACCTTAGAAGCTGAACTTCATCGTCCACCAGTTCTGCCTCCACTGACAGGCATGAAGAAGCAATCATATTAAAGTTGGCTGGGGAGCAAGAACTTGGGAAGAACTATCTAAGAGTTTGTGCTAGGCTCACCCATTCCTTCCCCTTGCCACCTTCCCAGAAGCTGAAGGACAACATGGTTTCTTTGGGACCATCTACTCAGAAGCTGTTAATGAAAATCTTGATAAATCTTACAAATAAAAATGTGTTTAAAAATATTCTGGAAGCCTTATAGATTAGATAGTTTACAACCGGGCCAACACCTGTGTTACAAAGGCTACTGGTGACCATCAGTCCAGTTCTCTGGATACACAGGACAAAGAGTAAAATAGCTAAAATAAATCATAGTATTAACTAATTTGCATTACATGTAAATAGACAAGATGTTCACATTTAAAGACAGAGATATACAAAATGGTTTAAAACATCCAAAGGAGCCAACTACTTACTGTCCAGGAAAGAAACACATTCTCAAGACACAAAGGAAGAGAAACAAAAGAATGGAAAAGGATACACGAAGCAAGCATGGTGCAGTAAGCCTTTAACCTTGGACTGAGGAAGCAGAAGCAAGTGGATCTCCGTGAGTTCAAAGCCGGACTGATCTACAAAGCAAGTGCCAAAGCAGCCAAAGTTACACAGTAAGATCCTGTCAAGAGAATAGCAAAGATACAAAATGAAAAGCAAGACCAAAAAATAATGACTTGAAAATAAAAAAAATAATAAATTATTACTGAAATGTAGCCATGCACAGGGACACTTGCTGGGCACCTCATCATTCAGAAGGCTGAAGCAAGAGGATGACTGTATGTCCGAGACTATCCTGGACTACATAATGATACCAGACTAGCCAGAGGTAGGGACGAGGAGGCATGATAAAAGTCAATCACAACCCAGCCTTGAGATATAATAATTACAAGCATACAGGTACCTTACAACCCAGTCAATACATGCAGCTACAGACGACAAGGAGAAGAGCCTTGGTTACATAAAACAGTTATAAAAAGAATTCTCAACGGAGTTGCTCAATGTAAAACATTATAAAAAATTAGCATGCAAACAGTTACTACTGAACTATATGGTTCCTAAATCACAAGCCAATCTAATAAATCTGTATATACTGTAGAAGACCAGAACCCTAATTTATCCCTAGCAGTTGCTACTAAGTGAAGCAGATCAAAAGCCATGATTGAGACACTAAGGGCATGATGGACTGAGATGCTAGCTACCGTCAGGAAGGCACCCTGTTGTAATACTGATTCAACAGATGCCGGGGGCCTAACATTTGGAGGACAGTGTTTTGTACCTTTTTTTCTAATTTGTAAACTTGGAAACTTAAAAGATCTGATGACTGAACTCAACACCTGGCTTTTTGTAGAATCTTGGACTCCTACTTCATGTATCAATTTTTCATCCAGCTGCATCTATTTCGAGGATGTGCAAGTAATATGTGAACTGAGAAGTCAGCAAACTACAGGATATTGTCTTTTTACGTAAATAATTTTACTGGCAGACAGCCATACCCACTCATTTTCCATGGGGCTCTAATGCATAAACAACAAGGCCCACAGAACCAAGACTGTTCATGATCTGCACCTTTACAGGAAAAGGAACACTGGCTGACACTGATGCCCCAAACACAGAATGTAATAAAAAAGTGAGCACAGCTTCCCTTCCATGGTGGTTTGAATAAGAATGGTCGCCAGAGGCTTATCCATTTGAATGCTCAGTCATTAGGGGGTGGTGCTATTTGAGAAGGATTAGAACAGTGGTTCTCAACCTTCCTAATGCTGTGACCCTTTAATAAGGTTCCCCATGTTGTAGTGACTGACCTCCAACCTGAAAATTATTTTTTGTCATACTTCCTAACTGCAATTTTTGCTACTGTTAAGAATCCTAATGTAAATATTTCTACTGGTCTTAGGTAACCCCTGTGAAAGGGTCATTCAATCCCCAAAGGGATCTCAATGTACAGGCTGAGAACTGCTGTATTTGAAGGACTATGAAGTGTTGCCATGCTGGAGGAAATGTGTCACTGGGGCTGGGCTGGGAGATTTTAAAAGCCCATGCCAGACCCAATCAATCAAATCTCTCTCTCTCTCTCTCTCTCTCTCTCTCTCTCTCTCTCTCTCTCTCTCTCTCTGTGTGTGTGTGTGTGTGTGTGTGTGTGTGTGTGTGTGTCCACCATCAGGATGTAGCTCTCAGCTAATGCTCCAGTGCCACGCCTACCACAGTGTTCCCGCCATCATCATGGACTAAACCTCTCTGACACTTGTAAGCAAGCCCACAATTAAATGTTTTCCTTTGTAAGAGTTGCCTTTGCCATGCCGTCTCTGCATACCAATACAACAGTGAGACGTCTTCAGAACAATGAACCTGAGCACATACTCAAGGATATAGATCAACTGGAACAAGATCAACCGGAGTAGAGATAAGTGTTAAAACACAATGTCGGGTGCTGAAGAGATGGCTCAACAATTAAGAGCACTGACTCCAGAGGACCCAGGTTCAATTCCGAGCACCCACATGGCAGCTCATAATCCTCTACGATTCCTGTCCAGGGAATCCAATGTCATTTTCTGGCACCAGGTGCACATGTGGTGCACAGACACTCGTGTCAGAAAAATACCCAGAAGACTTATCAAATACATTATAACACACCCACACTAAAGACTACAGTTGTACACTGCCTACCAATGTTTTAGTTGGTGACCACAGCACTCCTAGAACTGTACGATGTAATTAATATCTGGACCTATTTTGATTTGTCTAAACTCTGATGCAGTGATAGAATTGTGTATATATACATTAGAGTTATCACTATAGTTTGGGCAACACATGACTGTATTATACAGCAATAGAATTTTTGTACTCTCTGTATATAGAAACGTTTAAGAAACTCCAGGATTGTTACCCAGATGAGCACCAGTAAGTGAAAATGTGTAACACATGGAATTCGGTCAGTGTTACAGAAACTCCTATTCAAACAAAAGAGGCTAGAGTCAGAGCAGAATCACTTTCAGTACATACAGTTGTATAAGTTCTGAACTATTAAAAAATTGAGATGGAGGTTGTAAATTTTCTCACCTTTAAAAATACTACTTCAGGCTAGGTTGTATCTTATTTCTATAATGTCAGCACTCACAGAGCTGAGAATAGAGAGGACGGGTGATGTTCACACCTCCAATCTCAGCACTCAGAAGGTGGAGGCAGGAGAATCAGGAGTTCAAGCCCCACCGGGACCTTCATGAGACCCAGTCTCAAGCCCTTCCGCTCCCTATACACAAAAAGACTAATGTAGAAGGGCCATGAATTCAAGGCTGTCTGGACCACATAATGAAACCGTGCTGGATGGAGATGGTTCTTCAATTACAAGCTTTTCAAGAGGACCTAGGTTCAGTTCCCAGCACCCACACGGAAGCTCACAACAGCCTTTAACTCCTGTTCCAAGAGATCCAATACTGTCTTCTGGTCTCCACAGAATCCTGCATGGATGTGGTGCACACAACCTCATGCAGGCCACAACAAATACAAGTCAAGTAGATATTTAAAGTGCTTTTTTGGAAATGGTAAGAAAAAGGGAAAGAGAAAAGAAACTGCATTTTAGTCTTTCTTCCAGGTTATATCCAGAATGACATGTTTTCCTTTTAAAGAGTACTTATTTATTATTTGTGTATGGTGTGTGTTCATGGGGGAAAGCGGGGTATGTATTTGGGCACAAATTACCATGTCCTTGTGGACATCAGAGGGTAATTTTCAGGAGTTAGTCTTCTCCCACTGTGGGTTATAATTCAGGTTGTCAGACCTGTCTGCCACCTATACCCACTGTGTGTCACCTATACCCACTGTGTGCCACCTATACCCACTGTCTGCCACCTATACCCACTTGTGCCACCTATACCCACTGTGTGCCACCTATACCCACTAAGCTACTCCACCTTCCCAAGGCTCTACTTTCCAAAGTATTGGCCTTACTTCTTACAGACATTTGAGTAACGTTTTTGTAACACAAATAATATTACATATATTATCATACATTTCTCACTTAACGATGTTTGGCTGTTAAAATATCTTGGATGGCCTTAAATGTAGCAACCCCCTCCCCAACGCCCCCAAATGTTTCACTGAGGGCATAGAACCATCTTAAAATGAGGACTCCAAGATTACCACAGAACTTTCTGGAGGAAGCAAAATACCACTGAGAATATCAATGGTTGCCAAGAGTTGAAGGTAGGAACCAGCTAACTCCAAGGGACAAAGGAAAGAAAATCTCGGGGTGATAGGAACCGGTTTTACACCTTAATTACAGTGGCAGTCAACACCCCAAAGCATGAATTTGACTATATGTAAAGGTAAAAATCCGCTCCCGTGACAGGGAGATGGCTCAGTGGCTAGCCATCTGCCGCACAAACATGAGTACAGTTCAGTTCAGATCTCCAGAACCCACAGAAATGTCAATGGGCATGGCAACCTCCCTGAAGTCCCAGTGCTCCCAAGGTGGAGACAGGACATCTCCGGAGCAAACTGGCTAGCAAGACTACTCCAATCAGTGAACTCTGGGTTCAGCTGAGAGACCCTGTATCAAAGAATAAGGTGGAAAACTCCAAATCAGTCTTGGGCCTCTGCACACACATGCAAACACATTCACACCTGAGCACCCACATAGAAGAACACACAAACCACATACACACATATACAGTGTTTATTTTTAAAAAAGCCTTAATGCACACTTCCTCAAATACACAAACACTTAGTCTAATGGCTGTATTTCTTAGAGGAACCTTTCAACTGAAGCAATTTATCAATGTGCTTCAACTTCCAACCAATGAACTTGGCGAGGGTCTAGGAACAATACCCCCACCTTGGCAAGCACAGACCTCAGTAACAGTACCTGCAGGAGTACCCTGGTATCAGTGGTGCTTCAAACACGACTCAACGAAGCGATCGGTTAGCAGACAACCAAGAGAAATCTCGAGGATCACCCTTGTACTGTCCCGTGTAAACACACAGATTGCCCGATGCTTCCCTCTGCCTAGCCCCCTCACCAATCCCCAGCTGCAAATCTCTTCCTTCTTTCCTCACACTCACGAAATGTTGCAAATTACGCAGATGCTTTAGGCTTAAAGTACAAAATTCGGTATGAATGTGCGGCGGCGCACTACTGCTCCGGAACAATCCCGTTTCCTTAACAAAGCCCAAAATGCCTCTCTCCAAGAATCTTGAGAACCGACTTCCCTAGACTACACTCTCCTTCCTTTCCTCTGAAGGCAGAACCATGGTGGACTCGGGTTTGTTTTGCCACTTTAGTGCAACATTAACTATCCGTCGATCCTTACTTTTCAACAGTAAAATACTAAGCATTAACGTTGTCTCTTCCTCTTTGGAGCTAAACCTCGTGCCGGAAGCTCGAGATCTGGGATCCTCTGGGATCCAAGGATCCAGGATGAGTCGGGGCAGGGGTTTGGGGGTTCGGGACGCGGGGGCCGGGCCACCGGAGTGCAGGTTGCGCACCGCTGAGGGAACAGGGATTTAGCACTGGGGAGCCCACGGCCCGGGGATTCTGGAATGGGATTCCCGGGAGGGAGCCGTGGAGCCGCCGAGCTGGGCCGGGAGTCCCGGGCTCGGGAGCTGCCATGCAGACACCCGGAGACTCCAGAGCCCAGAAGGCAATCCCGGGAGGCCGTGCGGTCCCGGAGGCTGTGCAGAGACCGTCTGCAGGCTCGCCCCACCAGACTACGAGTAGAGCAAGGACCCCGAGGCCAGGCGACCGCCCTTACCTGGTCTGAGCCGCCTTCGGTTGTCCAGGGCGGCCCGGGAGCTTTCCTACCCCAGTGAGTCACTCGGGCGGGTCGGGAATGCACCAGGAAACACCCGGCCTCCTCCCCTTCCTCCGGGGCGGCGCTCCGCGGCTCGGCCTCTTCCTCCCGGCGCTCCTCCCTCCTCCCGCTGGCCGCCTTGGGACCGGCTCCTCCAGGCAGGCCCGGTCGGCCCCCAAGTCTCTCCGAGTCTCCCGTACCGTAGCCCCGCCTGCCGCCTGCCGCCTGCTGCTCAGATCACCGCAGCAAAGCAAGCCGGGATTTGCTTGGTGGACTCCACCCGTCAAGCCAGCTGGGAGAGGATGGAGACTCAGCTCCACACCGCCTGGCTCACCAGCCTCCCGAGTTTTCCGTGATTTGGGGGACCTCTGCTGAGACTAAGGCCCATCATCCTGGAAAGAATTTCAGGACTAGCCAGTATAGAGCTGGAAATTTCACTAAGGATACTTTTTTTTCAAAGTTCATTTTATTTTGAGTATGAACGTTTGTTTGGCTTACTTGTGTGTATGTGCACCACGAGAGTCCCTGGAGCCCGCAAAGGTCCGAAAAGGGCGCTGGATCCCCCAGCAAGTGAGCCGATTACATGGGTTATGGGAATCCAACCTCGATTTTTCTGCAAGAACAACGTGGTGGTTCATTTTACTATAACTTGTCATCAGTGCTGGTAAGAAGCCTCAGTAAATCCATAAGTGATGAGTTTATCTTCCTCCCCAAGTTTTCACTGCCCTTCTGTCCTGCCTCTGGTTAAACTTAGAAAGAGACACAGAAGGTACAACCGTGACAGAGAAGGGGGCGCCTATATGTGTTAAACGGTGGGAGCAAGGCTGGAGGAGCATGTATATACTCCAGACCCAAGTAAGTATCCCCTGAAATAACAGTGCTACCTACCATCTCATCTGCCTTCTGAGCACCGGCAAACACAAGTTCACACTCCCAGGAATGGCTGACAAATGAAAACATGACTTGAATTTGCCCTCCCTTGACCCCAGGAAAAAGAGGGAAAGGTTAAGTAATATATATGGTATTGCTGAACTTAGGGAGACAACTAACTCCAAACGACCTACCCTTCTCCACTCCTGACGACCCTCCTTACTGCCAAGAATTTTAACATTTTGTCTGTTGTTGGGGTCTGACAGTAACTAATGTAACCCAGGCTAGTGATGAAATTACAGGCATTCACCATCATACCCGTCTTCCCCAACTAAACAAAAATAAATCTTTTTTAAGTAACTTATGTAATTTTATTTACAGCAGATACATATCAGTGTTTTAACCACGTTAGGTTTATTACAAAATATGAGATGTTAAACTTATTTAAATGTATAATCCTTATAGCCTCTCTACATATTCGTAACAAGAGGATAAAAATCAACAAAAACTAAACCATAATAATAATACAAATGTAACATGTTGATTCCATGGTACAGCAAAATACAAAACACAGGCTTCCACTTCCTCCACTTCTATAAGACCATAGCCTAGGGATTAAGTTTCAATACTGGCCTTTAACTATCCTGCAAGCAATCTGAATTATATGATTGATTATATGCTGTAGAAAGAATCTAAGTATCACCTGTCACTAAAAATGCCTATGGCCATTGAGCTGAGGCAGGAAATAGGAGGTGGGACACTGGCAAGAAGAGAGAGGATTCTGGGAAACAGTGAGAGTATAAAAGGAGCCCGTAGGGAGAGTCTGCGAAGAAAAGATTCAAGTAAGTTTCTGAGGGAGAGAAGCTGAGGAGACACTAAAGAAGAAGCGGGCTGGGACTGAAGGAGAGGTAGTTAACCATGTGTGAGAGGCATAGACTAGTTTAAATGGGTTAAATATTATTTCTGATCCACCTTTGATTGAATTCTCCAAGAGACGAAGGTCAATGTAGCAGACTTTTCTCATTATAACCAGTGATCTAGTAAATGCATATGAACCTAATTACCCAAAAGTAATCAGACTGTCTTAAAAGTTACTTGCAGGGCTGGGGATTTAGCTCAGTGGTAGAGCGCTTACCTAGGAAGCTAAGGCCCTGGGTTCGGTCCCCAGCTCCAAAAAAAAAAAAAAAAAAAAAAAAAAAAAAAAAGTTACTTGCAATCCTGCAGACCTGGGCATAAATTGTACTATAGAAACCAAACGAACCTGCTTTGTCAAACCCAGCAGTGTAAAGAAGACAGCTTTGGAAGTGTTAGTAATCAGCAATGTCAGGTATCAACTGTATCAACTCTTAAGTTACCCTGTATCAACCCATTGTCTGTAATCCCAGACTATACGTTTGGCTTAGAGGGCTTTGTCCTGGTTATTTATTCTTTGATCAACCTGACACAAGCTAGGGTCATCTGAAAAGAGGGAACCTTAATGAGGAAATGCCTCTATCAAATTGCCTGTAAGCAAGTCCGAGGGGACATTTTCTTAATTAATGATTGATGGGGGAGGCCCAGCCATTCTGATGGTTCCATCCCTAGGCAGGTGGTCCTGGGCACTGTGAGAAAGCAAACTGAGCAAGCCAGGAGGAGCAAGTCAATCAGTAGAGTTATTTCACAGTCTCTGGTTCAGTTCCTGACACCCAGTTCCTCCTTCACTTCCCTCAATGGACTATGACATGAAAGCCAAGTAAACCCTTTCCTCTCAGAACAGTAGAAAACAAATGAAGACATTCCCAGAGCCTTTCATCACCTAGCCAAACAGAACCCCAGCTCCAGCAATTCTTACAGAAGCTATGTAGGAGTCTACAGGATGGTATTAATAATTCAAATCGAATTAATAGACAGGAGGCTACTTAGGTGAAAGAGCAGAGGAAGTCCTGAGTAAAGTAAAGATGGACCAGTAAATACCAAAACTAGCAATGGCAGTTTATTCCTTCAGAATCTTTACCGTCTGATGCTAATGACCAACAGAAATCTGAGGAAGACTAGCCAAATGTTATGTGATGGACTTTTCCTGGGAAGATGCAACACACATCAACTCCTCCCAGACAGGGAGTCTACACAGGTCAAAGGACCAATACCACCAAAGTCCAACTTGGTGAGCCAATGAGGTTTATTGAGATTACTTCCAGGAATACAGGTGATGGATTTCTACTAGAGCAGAAATGACTCAAGGACAGCTGCATCAACATGAGTGACAGCTCACAAAAGCTGGAACCTGTAGTGCACTACGCAGCCAGCAGGCATGTCGACAGGCTGGAGAATGTCATTTGTAAGTGACACTGTTGATCCAAACCTCTTCAAAGTTGCTGGGCTGGTTTCTGCTTCTTCCAGATAGCTGGTCAGCTCTCAGAGTTTTCTTTGCAGCTGGGCTTGTCTGAGAGTGACTCTCCATAACCTTTATTGCATTTGTTTGGGAGGAAGGGCTTAGTGAATCCTGTCAGTTTCAGGGGCTTCCTGGAGCTATCTTGAGTGGATTACCTTCTGCCTTAAGAAAATTCCCTATAGGATAGAATGTTCTTTTTTTTTTTTTTCTAAATTACTTATCTTAATTTTATGTGTGTTGGTGTTTTGCCTGCATGTATGTCTGTGTGTGGGTGTTAGATCCCCTGGAACTGTCTTTGAGTCTCAGACAGTTCTGAGCTGCCATGTGAATATTGAGCATTGAAGCTGGGTCCTCTGGACAAGCAGCCAGTGCTCTTAACCGCTGAACCAGCAGAGAATGTGTCAAACTTGGAACTACACTGCCACACAACACCAACTCCACCCCTTGTGCTGTACATAATGAACTTGCTGAGGTTCCCAGGTACAGCAGCAGTAGGTATGGCTGTCAGAGTGAGAGCACAACCCTACTGAGCCCAGCCTGTCAGTACATATATCTGGGTATCTTTCCTTTCTTCATTCCCTTGCTACCCCTAGCCAAGCCTCCAGACCCCATCCGCACTCAGATTTAGCATTACTGTCTTAGTTACCTTCTATTGCTGTGAAGATACACCATGACCAAGGCAACTTACAGATAGAAGAGTTTATCAGGGCTTGATGGCAGTTTCAGTGGGTTAGTCCATGCCTGTCATGTTGGAAAGCATGGCAGGAGGCAGCCAGGTATGGCACTGGTGCAGCAGCTTATATGTCATCCACAAGCATGGGGCAGAGAGAAAGAGAGATGAGACCTGGCTTGGGCTTTTGAACCCCGAAAGAAAGCTTACCTATCCCCAGACTTGTCTCTGACCTGCAAACCACCCAATAATGATACAGAGACAATTATTATTTATTAGAGCTCAGGCCTTAGTTTAGGCTGTTTCCCAGCTACCTCATATAACTTAAGTAACTCATCTATTCTAATGTAAGTTCTGCCACATGGCCCGTTAGCTACTTTTTTCTCGGTATGGGCACCCGTTTCTTCTTCTGCACCTGGCTGGTGAACACCTTTCTCTTTCCCAGAGTTCCTATCTCTGGCAGGAAGTCCGCCTATCCTCTCCTGCTCTGCTATAGGCAGTTCAGCTCTCTATTAAACAATTAAAAGGTAGTGGAGAAGATGTTTACAAAACACTGAACAGGGGATGCTTCACAAAAAAACAAATGTACTCAAATCTCTGCTGGTACTGAAATCATCATTTCAATAATACAAAGACAGTCTTTACACGGTGCAGAGATTCTCCCAACATCTCCTTTCAGTCCAATAAAAGGCTCCTTCTCTGGCTCGAGACCCCATATGTACAACAATGCCAAGCAACCAGAGCTTCCAGGGACTAAGCCACTACCTAAAGACTATACATGGACTGACCCTGGACTCTGACCTCATAGATAGCAATGAATATCCTAGTAAGAGCACCAGTGGAAGGGGAAGCCCTGGGTCCTGCTAAGACTGAACCCCCAGTGAACTAGACTGTTGGGGGAGGGCGGCAATGGGGGGAGGTGGGGGAGGGAACACCCATAAGGAAGGGAGGGGGGAGGGATGTTTGCCGGAAACCGGGAAAGGAATAACACTCAAATGTATATAAGAAATACTCAAGTTAATAAAAACAAAAAAAAACAAAAAACAAAGAAAAAAAAAGATTAAGTTCAGGGGCTGGGGAGATGGCTCAGAGGTTAAGAGCACTGACTGCTCTTCCACAAGTTCTGAGTTCAATTCCCAGCAACCACATGGTGACTCACAACCATTTGTAATGGGGTCTGATGCCCTCCTCCGATGTATCTGAGGACAGTGACAGTGTATGCATATACATAAAATAAATAAATCTTTTTTTAAAAAAAAAGGCTCCTTCTCTAACTTCGGTAAACTATATATAATAAGAACAATTATAAGAACTATCAGGTAAGAATTGCATTCACAACATCCAGTCCACTGGGTATTTGACAACCTTGGAGAAAACCCTCTACTATCTATCCTACCCTGGTGAGTTCAATGCTCTGTACCTAAATCACCTTCTATCATAACTTGCACTTATCAACCTAAAATCATCTTCTTTTTTTTTTTTTTTTTTTTTTTTTTTGCTTCTGCTCATTTCTCTTCCTTCCTTCCTTTCTTTCTTTCTTTTTATTAACTTGAGTATTTCTTATTTACTTTTCGAGTGTTATTCCCTTTCCCGGTTTACGGGCCAACATCCCCTAGCCCCTCCCCTCCCCTTCTTTATGGGTGTTCCTCCCCATCCTTCCCCATTGCCGCCCCCAACAATCACGTTCACTGGGGTTCAGTCTTAGCAGGACCCAGGGCTTCCCTTACACTGGTGATCTTACTAGGATATTCTTTTTTTTTTTTCAGAGCTGGGGACCGAACCCAGGGCCTTGCGCTTCCTAGGCAAGCGCTCTACCACTGAGCTAAATCCCCAACCCCTTACTAGGATATTCAATGCTACCTATGAGGTCAGAGTCCAGGGTCAGTCCATGTATAGTCTTTAGGTAGTGACTTAATCCCTGGAAGCTCTGGTTGCTTGGCATTGTTGTTCATATGGGGTCTCGAGCCCCTTCAAGCTCTTCCAGTTCTTTCTCTGATTCCTTCAACGGGGGTCCTGTTCTCAGTTCAGTGGTTTGCTGCTGGCATTCGCCTCTGTATTTGCTGTATTCTGGCTGTGTCTCTCAGGAGAGATCTACATCCGGCTCCTGTCTGTCTGCACTTCTTTGCTTCATCCATCTTGTCTAATTGGGTGGCTGTATATGTATGGGCCACATGTGGGGCAGGCTCTGAATAGGTGTTCCTTCTTTGTCTGTTTTAATCTTTGCCTCTCTCTTCCCTGCCAAGGGTATTCTTGTTCCCCTTTTAAAGAAGGAGTGAAGCATTCACATTTTGATCATCTGTCTTGAGTTTCATTTGTTCTAGGCATCTAGGGTAATTCAAGCATTTGGGCTAATAGCCACTTATCAATGAGTGCATACCATGTGTGTTTTTCTGTGATTGGGTTACCTCACTCAGGATGATATTTTCCAGTTCCAACCATTTGTCTATGAATTTCATAAAGGCATTGTTTTTGATAGCTGAGTAATATTCCATTGTGTAGATGTACCACATTTTCTGTATCCATTCCTCTGTTGAAGGGCATCTGGGTTCTTTCCAGCTTCTGGCTATTATAAATAAGGCTGCTATGAACATAGTGGAGCACGTTTCTTTTTTATATGTTGGGGCATCTTTTGGATATATGCCCAAGAGAGGTATAGCTGGATCCTCAGGCAGTTCAATGTCCAATTTTCTGAGGAACCTCCAGACTGATTTCCAGAATGGTTGTACCAGTCTGCAATCCCACCAACAATGGAGGAGTGTTCCTCTTTCTCCACATCCTCGCCAGCATTTGCTGTCACCTGAGTTTTTGATCTTAGCCATTCTCACTGGTATGAGGTGAAATCTCAGGGTTGTTTTGATTTGCATTTCCCTTATGACTAAAGATGTTGAATATTTCTTTAGGTGTTTCTCAGCCATTTGGCATTCCTAAGCTGTGAATTCTTTGTTTAGCTCTGAACCCCATTTTTTAATAGGGTTATTTGTCTCCCTGTGGTCTAACTTCTTGAGTTCTTTGTATATTTTGGATATAAGACCTCTATCTGTTGTAGGATTGGTAAAGATCTTTTCCCAATCTGTTGGTTGCCGTTTTGTCCTAACCACAGTGTCTTTTGCCTTACAGAAGCTTTGCAGTTTTATGAGATCCCATTTGTCGATTCTTGATCTTATAAAAACATCTTCTTAGACCTTAAAACATTTTCCTAAATCAGACAACTTAAGCTTATATGTGAGACTGTAACTAACTCGTCTTTAATCTCATCAGAGACCTAAGATGGATAAATATTAGCTGAGTAAACATGAAGTACACAGCAAGCAGCTTACAAAACTACAGTAATGACAGAGACTGATGGCAGACTGGACAGTCCCCCAAGGTTCCTCTGCAATGTTGGAACATCCATTTTCAGCCTTCTGACTTAGAATATCTGACAGACTTACTTGTGAGGCAGGAATTATGAAGGACTGGCCTACCTTGACTCTATAAAGTTGGTCAAGTGACTTCCTCTGTGTACTGCCTGTCCATATTCGAACTATGCATAGTGTCAGCAGTTGAAGCAAGGCCAGTCCTTTGCCTGGTGGCAGCTTTACCACACAGGAGCAAACTTCACATGGAGGTTCTTTGATGCCCATCAACTTCTTACAAATAGAGTGGGGGTGCTGCCAGGGGCAGACATGTCTCACGGTCATAAAAAGCCGTATGTTAATAAAATATCTTAAATGTTATTGTCTGTAGATCTCTGAAGTATTTGAAGACCTTCTATCTACCTAAAGTACATCTGAATAGGTAACTGTTGCTTGTTTCTAGCTCTTTACTATTTGTGTAACTTGGAAAACATTTACAGACAAATAAAGCTTATTTCTGTAGTTAACTAAACTAATGTCTGTCAGGACCACAAGTTTGATTGACTGACTACGAGCTTGCATTTCTTAATTGTCCTGAAAACAGTTGCAATAGTAGCTTTCAAGGACTAGAACTTTACATTTTTAAATGAGGTGCATAGGTACAATATCTTAAACAAGAGTTTGAAGCATATATACAGAATGGTGTAACAAAAATAATGTTGATTTTCTATTACTATACAAGCATCCATACTAATGTGAAAATATTTGTCTCGTTGCTGCTTTCTAAGCTAAAAGTAGACTCAATGATCTACCCTTTTATTCTATCATTTCTATATCTTCCCTTTTTTCTTTCATCCCCTTTCTTTACTCTTCTTCCCCCAAACACTGGATAGGAGAGAAAGAAGGATACAGGAAAGAGAAAGAGAAAGAGATCCCAAGTCTCCTTTACTCTTTTCTCCTTTCCTCCTAATCTCCTTTATTTTGTTTCCTCCCTGACCAAGACCATTAACAACCTGTAACCAATTCTTCTTAAACAATGACAAGTGTCTATCATCCATTGAAAAACCAAAACCTACCAACCCACCTCTCAAGAATAGGGGCATTGTTCTCTTAAAATTTTGTCCTGCTGTCTGGGGGTGAAGGCATCCTTGGAGGCCGTAAGAAAATTGGGATATCAAATTCCAGGAGAGCTATCAGCATTTGCTGTTCAGTCTCTGTCTAATGGGAAAGTTTGGGCCTTAGCTGAAGTTCTGGCTGGAACAGTTTTTGACGCTGGACCGACTGAGCTAGCACTTTGAAGTTGTCCTGGATCCAGAGTTTTGAGGAAACAGCTCCTGAAGCAGTCTGTGAGGCTGGATCTCCTAGGCTACTTGTCTTGTCTTCACTGGTATTTGGTCCTGTTGTGTCTGAAAACACATAAAACTTTTAAGGTAACATACACATATGCATTAACACATGTATGGAATGTGCAGTGTGCAGAAATCAGCCAAAGATGATTCTCTGCTCTTCATTTGAGCAGGTGAAAGGCATCAAACTTACGTAAGTCCATTTGGACTATACAGCAAAACTGTGCTGTATCTCCATCCATGTCATAAGAAAGGTGGCATGTAATAATAATAAGTTTCGAAGACTCTGCAGCCAACTAGATATATTGGCTATAGAGAGACATGTCTCAGCCAGTCTCAGAGCTGCTCCCTTGTAGAAGGATTAGCATTCATGTTACCTGTTTTGTTGTTCTGCTTGGCTTCTTACTTCACGTCCACAGTCAAGATTTTCAGGAGGTCTCTCCGAGTCAAATTTGATCTTTATTAATTTTGAACAATCCACAGCTTTATTTCCCATTGAAACAAAGACATAATCTCTCCCCAAATGCAACACATTTTCTGACTTGCATTCTGAAGTTAACATATCCTTAAAAATAGTTTAATTTATATGTTAATTATATACAAATATATTTAAATATATGCTAAATATAGATATATAATATATAGTATATAATTATATATGAAAATATATTAATTACATATAAATATAGTTCAATAACCTAATAAAATATATAGGTTTAGTTCAGCAGTTCTTTTAAAAATACAGTTTTCCAGCAGCTGTGCTACCTGTCTCGTTGACATTTAAAACATTATAAAAAAATAAAGCATTATTCAATCTATCTCTGGGAGACCTTATACCCCTCTTTAATTTAATGAGCATTTCCTTTAAAGTCCTGTTAGATCTCTCCACAATTGTGGTCCTGTAGGATTTTATGGTATGCTAATAATATACTTTGATCTAATATGTAAATGATTATTTCATTTTACAGGAAATATATACACACCCAAACATTATCAGTTTTAATTCATTTTCAAAATCTCAATTTGATTTTTTAATTATTTCTATAACCTTATTAAGTTTCTCTCTCTCTGGTTTTTAATTTTTTGGTTTGTTTGCTTTTGAGACAGGGTTTCATTGTGTAGCCCTGGCTCTTCTAGAACTTATTCTGTAGACCAGGCTGGCATATAACTTACAGAGATCTGCTTGTCTCTGCCTCCTGAGTGCTGGGATCGAAGTCGCGTGACACTACTGCCTGGCCCATATTGTCTTTCTTATTTCATTCAGTTTTATTATTTTTTAAATTCATTTCAAAGTTAATTTGTATTGTCTTTAATTTCATTAAGCATTCTTATAATTATACTTTTGAATTTTCCATCTGGAATTTCATGTAACTCAAACTTAGTGAGTTCTTTTTTTTCTAGACAGGTCATACTGCCTTATTTTTTCTTGATCACTATATTTGTGTATTAGGACTTGTTCATCTGAGAGTTTTTTAATTACATATTTTTTTGTTTCTGTGTTTGTTTTTTGTTGTTGTATGTTTTTTGTTTTGTGTTGTTTTTTTTTTTTTTAAGGCAGAGGTTCTCTGTGTAATAGGCCTGGCTGTCTTGAGAGACACTCTGTAGACCCGGCTGGCCTCAAAATCAGAGATTTGCCTGCCTTTGCTTTCCAAGCACTGGGAGTAAAGGTGTGTGCCACCACTGCCCAGCTATTACCAGGTTCTTTTTTTAAAACTAGTTATTTATTCTTTCAGTTCAAGTATATGCAATGTTCAAGTGTGACCGGCTTGTAGGAGAGTTGTAGGGCATGGTTCTGTATCTAAAACTTGATTGTACATGCTCTGGCAGTGACTGTAATTCCCTACACTACTCAAGAGCAGTCAGACTGCAGAAGAAACTGTCTGATAGGCTCACTATGCAAATATTTGGATGCTTGATAAAAAGTTATAGCTTTAACTTCAATAACCATTAGGGGTGTGTATTGCCTACGTCACTAATGCTGAGAGTAGAAGGTAAGTAGGCTGAGGAACCCTGAGGCTATTAACAGAGTGGATGAAAAAATTAAGGAGAAAAAGTGATTGGAGAGAGAATTGGGATATCTTTAAATACGATTAAAGCTATGAAAGGTTATAGTAAAGAAGCAAAAGAAAAAGGTATGGGAAAGGCAGAGAAATGAGGCAGGGATGACGCCAAGAGTGTGAGCTACGTAGAAGAAAATTACCGTATACATAGTATATAACAATATAGAACAGAAATGTTAAGAAGGATCACAAAAGGTAATGAAGCAATTGGAAAATATGAAGGGATGACTGTTGGAACAGGTCCAGGAATGGAGAAGTCATGAGAAGAGAATTCTGAACGCGTATGAGAACACTACACACACACACACACACACACACACACACACACACACACACACACACACACACACGAGCTTAGTGATCTCAGTTTCTTCAAAACACAGAATTGTTGGAATGTGTTTCTATGCTCCACCCAGCTGTACAGATTGGAGTCAGTTTACTTCAGATTATTCATGATTGCTTGATGTTGTTATTCAATTATGCCTCTATTGAAAAACATGTTTTCGACGTGTTCAGCTTGTCCTTGTGATCATGTGACCTTTCTTAACCCTCAAAAGAAAAATTGTCTGGGGCTCTGAATAAAGTTGACTTTCTTTAGTCCACCTCATTTATCTGCTCCATTCTCTCAGGTCTCACCACTTCTGGAGTGGTGACACGTGACCATTAAGAGATTTTAAAAAGTTATTTGCTGTCTTAGTTAGGGTTTCTATTGCTTTGACAAAACACCATGACAAAAAAGCAAGTTGGGAAGAAAAGGGTTTATTTGGCTTATACGTCCATATTGCTGTTCATTATTGAAGGAAGTCAGGACAGGAATGCAAACAGGACAGGATCCTGGAGGCAGGAACTAATATGGAAACCATAGAGAGGTACTGTTTACTGATTTGCTTCCCCTGGCTTGTTCAGCCTGCTTTTTAATAGAATCTAGCACCACCAACCTGAGATGGCACCACACACAATGTTCTGGGTCCTGCCAAAATTGATCACTAATTGAGAAAATACCTTACAGCTGGATCTCGTGTCGGTATTTCCTCAGCTGAGATTCCTTCCTCTCTGATGACTCTAGCTTGTGTCAAATTGACATGTACAGTCAGTCAATGGTAACCAGTTAGTACATATGGTAACCTAGCCTTCTACAATACACACCTACACATTTATAAAAGTTAAATGGAGTTATCCTATTATGGGGATACAATGTTCCTACTAGATATTACACAGACCAACAAAAAAATGTAGAGGCAGTGAGGTCCAGCAGATGTCTCAATTACAGGTTATTGCCAATGTTCTTGATTATCCTCTACAACTTCAAGGCAAACCTGTCTTGCTCAAGACACCACATACTTGAGGCATAGAACACAGAGAAGTTAGGCTGGTACTTCCATAGGCACCTCATCCCTGCTGACTAGCTCTCATGGGGCTGGAAGGTTCTATCTACAGTGCTGAAAGAGAAAACTAATCACCAATTTTGCCCATTTGTGAACCCTGTGAGGTACAACAATGGGCCTTATAAAACATGGCCACTGGTGTGATTGTGGTATAAATATCATAGGAGTAAACAGCCACTTCCTGATTGTGTTTGAGGCCTGTTTAATAAGTTGAAACCCATATCTGGAACCAATATTGAGGCAAAGAGCCCATGCCTAGACATGTCATAGGCCCTGTGGGAGAACCTACTAATAGTACTCTCACAAATGGGCCTAGTATTAAGCCAAAGCCTAATGATTTATTACCATACCCATAGATGAGTGCATCTCCCAACGCTCATCAGAGAAGCGTTTTATTTGTTTGTTATTTTGTTTTTCCTCATCAGCAAAACATCAAGGCCCACAACTGGTCAAGATGTAGAGAATGAGACTGGAATGCACAGCTTTAGATGGGTTATCCTTCTCTCAAGACTCAGGGATCATTTTGGAAGAAAGAGTAGAAAGACATAAGAGACAAAGGTGATGGATGACTATAGCAATGTGTTGTCAGACACAGTTGGGCAGTTGCACATATTAATTTATAGCACATTGAAAGAGCACACTCAAGACTTGCCTGAGCTCAAGCCAGACAAAAATTCCATTATAGAGAGAGGAAGTAGGTCTCCCTAGAGAAGAACATATTGCCAATTGATAGCTACTGGGAAAAAAAGAATCAGTTTTCTTTAAGGTTGTGGTCCCTAATGGGTTGAACCATGTTCCAGGGGAAAGTTACATATTCAAGACAGCACCAACTATACTTGATTTTCTTAAAGGACAGAGTTGAATGGGTAGAGGCTGGGGTGGTGGTGCTATGTTGCTCTAAAAGGCACCAGGGAAGGGATGAATATGATTAAAATATATCATATGAAATCTCAAAGAAATAAGAATAAGAAAAATGTTCTTGAATAAAGGCACTTATTTAATTATCTCTCTACAGATACATGCGCACCTGAACCCATACACACACACACCCCATACACACACACACACACCCCATATACATACACACACACTCCATACACACACACACAAACACACACACACACAAACCCCATACACACACACATACCCCATACACAGACACCCCATACACACACACACACACACACACACACACACACACACACACACACACACACACACACACACACACTACAGAAAAGGATATATTTGCACAGGAGTGGAAATAAAGAGTAAACACAGTCTTTGGTCTTGGTTACAAAAGCATGATGATGAAGGACACATAACTATTTGGAAAGTGTGACAATACGACACTCATGTAGGCCACTGCTGTGACCCCAAATATCAGCAGTTGCCAGTTCAGTGTGAGAATTCCAATAAGTAGTCATATAGTAAATGTTCTGGTTTTGACAGCTGAATAAATAAAAAGTTTTTTTTTAAAGGCAACAAAATAAAGAATCCTCACCAAGCCCAAACAACAAAAAGATAAAGTGAAGTAAAATCTAGAATAAAAAAAGTCACATCTGTGTTGTGGTAGAAATTAATTGTGGGTTTCTACCCCACCTTTGATCACTTAGTTCCCAGATAAAAGACACAATATATTTATAATAATTTTTTATTTATATTTGTCTTTATAATAAGCCATAATAACACTAGAGCTGGCCTGATGCTAACTCTCTATTTTGTCTACTTCCCAGTCAAATAACTCCGAGATATGACTTGCCGTGTTTTCTCCCGGCTGCTCTTACTCTGGCCAGCCCACGTGGCCTGTTCTCAGGATCCCTTATCCCATGGCGTCTTCCTTTCTCTTCCCTCTCTGGTCTTCTCATGGTCTCTGTCTCTGACCTCAGGCCCAGCATACCTCTCCCCTACTTAGTTACAGGCTGTAGGCATCTTTATTAACCAATCAGGGATAACTTGGGGAATAAGTTTACATAGCATCATTTGGCAACCAAACCCTGGGTGGGGGGTGGGATGGGGTGGGGGTGGGGTGCAGTATTTAGCAGTACAAATATATAGCAAAAGACCAAACCTCAACACACCTTTATTTTTTTCTTTGGTGTGTTGGATTTTGAATATCTTCCTTTTCTGTGGTGTTTCCTGTACCACACTGCCACTGTGGTTTGAAATAGAAGACAGGCTTCTGTGTTTGCACAGTAGGGCCTCTTGATACTGCTTCGGAAGCACACGCACAAGAGTCTACTGTAGACTCTGCAGAATCGTTGAGGCAGAGCCTTGTCAGAAGAAACGTTTCTGGGTGGGTTCTGTGGTTACACCTGAGCTCACTTCATGCTTTCTCTGCTGTCTGACTCCAAGAGCTCCATGGCTTTTGCTAGCATGCTGCCACAATGATGGACCATTTCCCCTCTCCAACTAAGTTGCTTTTGGTCATAGCATTTTATCACAGCAAAAGAAAGTAACAAATACAGAAATCAACAGAGGTATGGCTGGCAATTAAGGTTGAAATCTTATATAACCAGATTTGGGGTATACTTTGCCACCATGGAGTTTAAACAAATAATCTTTCAGATTTCACTTCTGGTGTTGTTATGCCCACATTGCAGGGACTCCAAAGACTACTGATGAGCCAATTCTGATGCAAACACATAAGGGTTTTTATGAGCTGTCTAGCAAGGACTCTCACTATCACTGTCATAGCTGGTCAGAGGTGAGAGCCCCAAGCCTAGGGGTGCAGGGTAGTTATTGTAGTTAGAGCGAGCTCTGGACATTTCTGGCCAGTAAATTAATATTTTAAAATTTGCATTTATGGTGTAATCTGAAGAAACCAAATATGGGGGCAAAAACAACCTGACAAACAGGATGGCTAGGTTATTTTCTCTAGGATGTCTTAGGCTATCTATACGTACCTTGACCCTGCTGTTGTAGTCTGTCTGTTGCTAAGGGGAGTTGACATATGTCAAGTGAACTCTGTGCACGCTCAAAAGCAGAGTTGGTAGGACTTTACAGTGCAGCCGCGCTGCCATCAAGAGTGTAGTTCTGCTTCCACGTTGTTGCCTTCCAAGGCAGTCATGGGATCTGCAGTGTGTCCTGAGGTGACAATTCTCCCATACCCATGGCTACCATATCATCAGTATATGCCGTCCTGGTCCTGTCTCCCTAGCTTCTGCCTGAGGGTTTTATTGATTTGAACAGACACCATGACCAAGGCAAATCCTATAAAGGACAGAGTTTAACTGGGTTCAGAAGTTCAGTTCAGTATCATCAAGGCAGGAACATGGCAGCATCCAGGCAGGCAGAGCGGAGAGTTCCACATATTCATTTGAAGGCTGCTAGCTGAATATTGACTTCTAGGCAGCTAGGAATAGGGTCTTAAAGCCCACGCCCACAGTGACACACTTACTCCAACAAGACCTTCTAATAGTGCCACTCCCTGGGTCAAGCATATACAAACCATCACAGCTTCTCTCTCTCTCCCTGGTTGTTAGTGCATACTGACGAAGGAAGTGGAGGGTAGGAGTCCTTGCAGGTGTTTTGTGTTGAATTCAGTGGGGCCACTAGGAAACTCTGCCTTAGGCCGGCAGTGTCACACAAGGCTTCTGAGCTTGAACTGACCTTGGTTCTCTGCACGACCCCTCCCCCATTTTCCATTGTACAAGCCTCACCCATTGCATTTGGTGTGTGCGTAGACAGGAAAGTTCTTGTTTAGCAGTTCTAATTGCTCTCAGCTGGTGTTCTGTACACACTCCATTTTAAGTTATTCAGCTGTTGGCTTCACCACCGTTCCAATGACGTGTGCAGTCCTTCCTTGGTCTAGCTAACTGCTTCTACAGCTTCAGGGTGTGTATACAGGTAGCATTCCAACCCCTCCCCCCACACAGGTCATTACAATTTATCTTAGCCTGGGCAGGAGCCATGTGGTGTAGCTGCTTCAGTCTGCTTCAGCATGGAGGTCTTTTCTTTTTGGTTTTTCTAGTTCAGGTTTCTCTGTGAAGCCTTGGCTGTACTGGGAACTCACTCTGTAGACACCAGTATGGGTTTGACCTCAGAGATCCTCCTGCCTCTGACTCTTGAGTGCTGAGATTAAAGATGTGCTTGCGGGCTGGAGAGATGGCTCAGTGGTTAAAAGCACCCGACTGCTCTTCCAGAGGTCATGAGTTCAATTCCCAGCAACCACATGCCAGAGATGGTTGATGGGCAGTGAGACACACACGTACACACACCTGCTCACTCCAGAAAGGGAACCCAGTCAGCAAAGTAATAAATACACCAGAGTCAAACCTGGTGAGCCCATGAGCACACACTGGGGTTATTGATAAGAGTGCGGATGGTCGGTCACTTAGAAGACCAAGAATAGGGCTGGAGAGAGCTCAGTGGTTAAGACTATTGATTGCTCTTCTAGAAGTCCTGAGTTCAAATCCCAGCAACCACATGGTGGCTCACAACCATCTGTAAAGAGATCCGATGCCCTCTTCTGGTGTATCTGAAGACAGCTACAGTGTACATATATAATAAATAAATAAATCTTAAAAAAAATTATTTAAAAAAAAAAAAGATGTGCTTGCACACTAGCACACATGTGCACACATACTGCCAGGGTGGAGATCTCAGCTGTCTAAAGAAATTAGTTTTCAGTAAGCAGAGTCTAATGATTATGGTTTTCTTTCACCAGGTCGTACCTGGTTGCTTATCAAGGAGTCTCATTGTACCTATTTTTAAATGGTCATTTTTGGTATTTTTTTTTTTTTTTTGGCCTCCTGAATGTTTGACTCATTTAAAAAAAGGTTGTTTACTGATTTTAAGAGTGTTCATATGAATCTGAATACATATCTCAAACGTGGATGTTATAGATTGCATTCCTGCAAAATTGGAATTTTCCAATGTAATATTTAATTATTTATTTCAATTTGCTGAAGTACAATAATGGCCCAATTAACATAGGTCACCGGCAGTGCTTGGAAAGCATGCCTGAAGTCTTAGCTGCCTGCTAGTTTCCAGCCAAAGAAAGGCTAAAATAACTTTGTAGTGAACCAGGCATACCTATTCACTAGGCTCTATAAACCAGGTATGACTTCCTGTGTATGCCAAGTTCTTCTGAATTGCAACACTTCCTCCAGTTGGAAACACTTACCAGGGAAGGAGAGGATGATGGCTCATAAGCCTCAGGTGGAAAACTGGGATAGAAGCTTGGAGGATTCTTGAGGGCCCCCCAAAACAGAATAAAATGGATCTAAACAGGTGTAGTCTCTGGTCAGCCGAGCTGTGAAGAGATGCTGGGGCTGTGCAAGCTGTCTGTCAGCTGGGTAGAGCTTCAGGGTCCCAGTTTTGGGGTATGGCCACCCGTGTTGGGGTGAGCTTTCTGGTGATGCGGTTGCTTTGAGTTACCTCTGTTTCTTACTTAGTAAAACTGTTCACCTAGACTTGTTTGTAACTTCAATTTAAGAAACTCACTGGGGGTCTGGGCATGGTGCCACATGCCTTTAATCCTAGCATTTTTGAGGCAGAAGTTCATGCATATCTGTGAGTTCCAGGCCAGCCAGGCTGTCTTAGTTAAGGTTCTATTGCTGTGAAGAGACACCATGACCAAGGCAACTCTTTTTTTTTAAACATCTCTAACAGATTTATTTTAAAGGAATGACCTAAGGGAGAAAAAAAATGGAGGTACAGAAGTATGGACTAGAAAATAAATACAAATGTAAGCTGTTTTACTAATTTTATAACCACAAACGTGTACAGAGAATGGTGCCCTGTACAAAACAACAGATTCAAACGAGGTGTTCCCTTAGCAAGGCTGAAGACTCAGTCTCTGGTATTTGGAGTTTAGGATGCAGTCCTTGTCTTTGGATGGATCACTGGTGTTTGGTGCAGTCCACGCTATTAACCAGATTTGAGCAGAAGCATGGCCACCTGACCCATGTAGAAGTAGATGGAGTGTTTGGTCTCATGTGTCACGTAGCTACCGAAGTTCCGGCCCACAATGCAGTGCAGGTGGGGTTGTACTTCTTGTCAGACTCCTTCTTGATATGGGCCGTGATATCCTTCTCTATGTTGTACTTCTCCAACGCCTGAGCAGTGCCCTCCACCGAGTCCTGTTGCATCTTCCGACACGTCTGCATTTTTGATCACCGCCTTCCGGTCGCACAGGGTTACCGTGGAGCAGGGGCCAGCCGGCTGCTGCGAGCTCCTAGGGAAGGTGCTGGCGCTGCTCAAGCAGCAGTGGACAGCCGGTCGCTACCGAAGCCGTGGCACATCTCCCAAGGCGACTCTTATAAAGGCAAACATTTCATTGGGGCTGGCTTACAGTTTCAGAGGTTTAGTCCATCATCATCATAGCAGGAAGCATGGTATCGTGTGAGCAGAAATGGTGCTGGAGAAGGAGCTGAGCGTTGAGAAGGAGCTGGAGAGGCAGCCAAGAGGAAACGGTCTTCCACACCGGGCGGAGCCTGAGCAGAGATGTCAGAGCCCACCCACACAGTGACACACTTCTTCCAACAAAGTCACACCGGGCCAAGCATTCAAACACAGGAGTTTATGGGGGCCAAACCTATTCAAACCATCACAAAGAGCTATGTAGAGACCTTGGCTCAAAATGACACCAAAACCAACAAAAAAATCCAAAATTAATCACTAAATTTGACATTGGTGCAGTTGTTACTTCGGTCTTTAGTGAGCTCCCTTTCTGGGGTGATTAGACCCGGATGTGTTGTTTTTCTTCCCCAAATTTGTCACACAACACTAATTTATACATACTTAAAAAGTTTTGATTTGCAATTACTGCTACAATATAGGCAAAAGTGGGAATAATAAACATATTACCAAGGATCTACTGAACTTGATTAGGAAATATTGTTTTACAAGATAGAATTTAAAGGAGCACTCTAGTCCTCCTATCAGAGAGTTTAATTCTGTCAGGCAGACAGGATGAACTTGGTTAAAAGCTATGGTAATATTTTACATGGTAAACATCACCATTTGTTCAAACAACCAAACTTTAGAATTTCTGTCTATATGAAACATGCTAATTGCTCAAAATGCAGATAGATTTCTGCTTATGGTTAGTTCCCTTTTGTGCAATAGCCAGAAGGCATATTCCATTTCACATATAAAACCATGTAATTTATGAATAGTTCACTTATTTTCCAAACTGATTATTTTTTGTTATGCAACATGTAGTATTTCCGGTGTAATACTGAATAGAAATGTTGAATCAAGTAGACATTTCTCTTATTCCCCACCCTAGGAATAAAGCAGTCTTTCACATTTAAGTAACATTTAAAAAATCTGATTTTTTAGTCCTTTAGATTGAAGAAATACTTTCCTACTCTAATGTTTTGGTAGCTTTCATAGCTACATGTAAATTTAATACCTCAACAGCTAACAGGGCTATCTATAGTGGTCTGGAAGTGGGTGGAATGCATTCTACAAGGACTTAATGTGTTTGGAGCCTGATCTCCAGTGGTGAGGAATGTCTAATCCTCCTTTTCTTGAGTGTTGGGTTTACAGGCATATGCTAACAAGCCCAGTGAACTCAGTGTCTGGACCAAAGCCAGGGCCTGGATTATGCTAGGCAAGTACTGTAGTGACTGAGTCACCTCCCACAATGGTCCAACAAGTTCTTTCCTTGGAGGCTGATTTACCAGTTATTTTGTGAATGCATTGTGTCTATAATGCTGTTTGGAGCTTTTTCCAAACTCTATCAACTTTTGTGATAGTTCCAAAGATGCTTCCATGTCTTAAAGAGCTCCACTGCTAGTACCATTCTCTGTTTTTCTGTGTTAGTCAGTTTGTTGTAGAGGATGAAGCTCAGTGGTAGACTGTCTACCTAGCATGTGCAGGACCCTAGGTTCAATCCCCAGCAGTACCAAAAAGAAGCACGCACTGTTAGTAACAGTAGTTTGTATTGCTATAATGGAAAGCCGAACTGCTAAGTTTTAGAACTTCAGCATCCAAGACTGGAAATTCAAGATGAGAGAGCCCCAAATGTTTGACCTCTGGTAAATAACAAGAATGCCAAGACAGTACAAATGAAAACGAGGTCAAAGGGAGTTATTTGGCCATATTCTTAAAGAGTCTGAGGGTCCAATAATGCCATCCTTAAGGGCAGCTGCTCTATTTGAAAAATCCAGTTTGTGTAGACAGCAGCAAAGGAAAAAACGTTGACAAGTACATACTTGCAAAAGGAATAAACAGGAACACTGATCTCCTGAACTGGGAAAAGAACTCAAGGGGATCTCAGAAACTTTTTACAATCTCTTATTTGTGAATGTCTGTATGAGTATAAGCCTTATGTGTGTGAATGGCCATTGAGGTCACAGTTATCAGATTACTTGGACCAGGAGTTACAGGTGGTCATAGCTGTCTTTGTGGGTGCAGGGGCCGAAACCTGAGTTTTCTAGAAAGTTACAGGTGTCCTTTGCTGCTGAGCCTCCAGCTCCTTATCTCAGAAATGTCTGAGGCTGATTCTCCTACCGCAAGGTCAGAAACATTAAAAGGCAGAATCATTTCATGGGGACACAAGAGTTGTTGTCTATAGACGTTCAGATACAGGACCATTCTGGGATCCATCAACTTTAACCAGGAAGTAAACTTACTAAAAAGAAAAGCTTAAGGTCTGATCTCCTTACTGGTGAATTTTTACCAAATATTCAAAAACATAAAAATCTTCAAGGAAACATTAGCAAATTGATCCCAACAGCACATACACTATGAGCTCATTGGATTTATTCTAGGATGAAAAAGGTTTGTTCAATATGTAAAAACCAATGAAATAAAACCAATAGACCCATAGAACAAGGGAGACAATCAAAACAAAGAAAAAAAAAGACAAAACAAAACAAAAAAACACCAAAAGTTGTAGTCACTAGGTGTTGTTCCTAGGGAGCCAACCACTTTTTAAAATAGAGAATTTTGTTATTACATTTATTGTGTGAATGTTCTGCCTGCAAGCGTGTCTGTGTCATACGTATGTGCCGGGTGCCTGTGGAGGCCAGGTGACCCACTGGGACTATAGCCACAGTGGGTTGTCAGTTGCCGTCGAGTACTGGGAATCTAACCCAGTCTCTGGACTTTGGAAGAACAGCCAGTGCTCTTAACTGCTGAGTCCACCTCTCCAGCTCTCAACTTCTGTTTTTATAATGATGATGATGATGAAGAAAATTGCTATTCTATGTGTGGGCACACATATGCTATAACATGAGTGGGGAGGCCAGGGGACATCTCTGCGGTGTCAGTTTACATAGGTTCTGGAAACCACAGTTAGGTTATCAGCTTTGTGTTACAAAGACTTAACGAGCCATCTGTGGGCCTTGCCATACCATGTTTTGAGACTGGGGCCCTGAGCCTGCAGATTGGGATAAGCTGACTGTCCAGAGAGCCCCAGTGCTAGAATCACAAGTATATGTCGCCATGTCTGGCTTTTATGTGGGTGCTGGAAATCAAACTCAGGTCCTCTCATGCTTGCTGACTGAGCCACTTCTAGGCCCTAGGACTATACTCACTGATGACATGATCAGACGCACACACACAAGCATAAAGGAAACGTATCAGCAAGTTGCAGGATATAAGACTGATATAAATCACTCACGTTTATATATTAACAATTACTAATTGAAAAAGAAAGCATCTACAATATTATATATAAGAAAATACTCTGGGATAAAGTGAACAAAAGTGTAAAACTTACACTGAAAAACAACACTGCTGAGAGAACTGTGGACTAAATACTGAGCAAAGCACTCAGGTTTCTGAGTCAGAAGTATTGACAGCACACTCTACACCAGTCTGGAGACTCAATGGACTTTCTACCTAGATCCCAACGTCTGGAGGCTCAACATGCTCACCTCACTGGGCTCACATCTAGATCCCAACGTCTGGAAGCTCACTGTGCTCACTGTCTGGATACCAATGGTCTTTTTGATATCTAAAAAAGCTGATCCTAATGCAAAGGGTCTAGTGTAGACAAATAACCTAGGTAAAAAAATGAATAATTACATGACAATAGTCACATGACTCAAATGTAGATTTAAAAACATACAAGTCTTCAGCATACTACCCTGAATGTGCTTGATTTTTGTCTGATCTGGGAAGATAAGGATAGACACATGAAAGAAAGGAGAATAGAGTAAGTACATAGAAATAAATTCACACATCTATGATTAGTAGATTTAAAAAATTCAATGGAGAAAGAAGTCTTTCAAATACATTATCCTGGAGAATCTTGGGTTACTTATATGAATGAAAAGAGTGAACTCAGAACCCATTTCTAATATGTATTGTAAGAACTAAATTTTCATTTTTAGATATATAAATTATTTTTTTGTAAACTGAGACAATGGCTTATTCAGTCAATTATACCTCTAGTGCCTTCCCACAGCTTCTGGGCCACATCTGACGGAGACTCACAAAGATACCAGGCTCTGTGAGCAGGTACCAGAGCAGCACCTAGAGCAAGACTTGGTTTGGAGTTCCTGCCAGAGACCGAGGGCTGAGTTCAGCAGAACCCTGTAAGTACACTGCTCCAGGGGTGCTCTGATACTTTAGTTCCACAGGGACTTATTTATTGCCCTTCTGTGGATCTCCTGCTCCTACCACTGGCCCACCTGGCTAATTTCCTTATGGGATGGTCCATCTGGTCTTGGACAGTCCATATGATCTTCAGTCTAAGTGATTTGAACTTCTCTGTCAGCCACAAAATTATCCTTACCCAAGTGATTCTTTATAGCAGCGGTTCTCAACCTGTGGGTTGCAACTCCTTTAGATGTCAATCAACCCTTTTACAGGGGTTGACTAAGATCATTGGAAAACATGTATTTACATTACAGTTCATAACAGTAGCAAAATTATAGTTATGAAGAAACAACAAAAATAATTTAATGATTGGAGTTACCACATGAGGAACTATATTACAAGGTCATAGCATTAAGAAGGTTGAAATCCATTGCTCTATGGGATCTTGAACTAAGTACTATATAATTAATATAAAACCTGATTCCTATTGCTTTTGTTCATTTATTTTACTTGTGATTGGAGATTTTTTAATGTGATTTCTGTTCCTAAAACAAAACAAAACAAAAAAACCAGAAGTATGCTGGCTAATTTTATATCAACTTCACACAAGCTGGAGTTATCTGAGGGGGGAGGAACCTCAGCTGAGAAAATGACTAAGATCAGGCTGCAGGCAAGCCTGTAGGGCATTTTCAAAATTACTAACTGATGAGGCACAACCTAGACCACTGTGGGTGATGCCATCCCTTGGCTGGTGGTCCTGGGGTCTATCAGAAAGAAAGGCTGAGTAAGCCATGAACAAGCCAGCACACAGCACCCCTCCATGGCTTCTCCATCAGCTCCTGCCTGCAAGCTCTTGCTTGAGTTCCTGTCCTGATGTCCTCCAATGAACAGAGCTGTGAAAGTACAAGCCAAATAAACCCACATGCCAGGTATGTTTGTGCAGGCCTATAATTTTATTTACTGAGGCAGGAGGATTCTGAGTTTAGGGCAAGCCTTGGCTAAAGAGTGAGACTGTTTCAAGAAGTCGAAAACAGATTGGTGATGCACGCCTTTAATCATAGTGCTCTGGAGGCAGAGACAGGAGGATCTCTGAGGTTTGCCTGGTCTACAGAGCAAGTTCTAGGACATCCAGGACTATTGCACAGAGAAACTGTCTCTGAAAACCAACCAGACAACCAAATAAAAACCCCAAGAAACCAAACCAAACCAAACCAAACTAAAACAAACAGGTTAAGTATGTTTCATGCACAGAGTATACAAACTATCTCAGTGAATGTTATTACATAAGCTTAGGAATGTATATTCTATTATGGTTGGATGAGGTTTGACCCAGTTGGCTACAGTTAGGTTCTGCTATTTCCTTACTGTATTTATCTGCTTACATTATCCATCTGTTTTTATACAGTGCCTACTAAGAATTACACATAAAATATGTGGGAAAAGTGAACGATATACATACTTTTATTTGAGATATTACTGGTTAGCTAATAAATGCCAAAAATTGATATATAACAGCTGGCCTTAAGTAAAGTACAGTTTATACATTGACATTTTTCTTTTGGGATTTTCTATGCACATAAAAATGCTTCAGGGATGTCAAATCTAAGACACCTTTTAGGGAGGAGGTATCTGACACCCTTTTATTGCCTCTGAGCACCGGGTATGCACATATGTACAAGCAGGCAAAATACTCATATACATTAAATAAGTCAATCTTTTAGAAGAAAAGAAATATATACAACACATATATTTTGCAATTAGATATACAACATTATATACATAACTCTACATTCTTGATAATAACCTTCAGAAAAATACCTACAATCCATTTATCTAGACAAGTTTAACAATAAAAATAAAAAGGTTCTTATTTCTCAGCTGTAAACAGTGACTATGTACATGGATGATGATGAGGTCTAAGGTACTTGTTAAATTAGAGAAATTTAACTTTGCTCCATGCCAGCCATGAGTGACAATGCGAGAGATTCCACTGTGGGAAGAAATAAAACAAGGTGAAAAATTAGTTCTAAATATGTTTAAATGTTTGAATAAGATTGCAGTGAATTAAAAACTTAAAAGTATTTAAAGATATATTATTTTTAATTAAAATATCAGTATTTTAATATATAATAAAGAGGACATTTGTTAATATAAATAGAAAAGGTTGATAACATTTTTATCTCAGGTCTTCTAATCTTTAAAAAAAAAAGCCTTTCACTGAACAGAGCATTTACTCTACATGGTGTAAATCCTGGGTTAGCTCACAATACTGCTAATATACTCTAATGTATGGATGGCATCTGTTTCTATAACCCTGGCCTGGTGTAAACATAGACAAATGCACCAATGTTACTGCTTAGACAGACAATTGCAATACTTTTGTCACATCTGGCTGGCTATGCTTAGTAAGTGTTTAACAGTCAGAAAATATACAAATGGAGACGAGATTAGCATTATTATTGGTTATTTTATTTATTGTTTTTTTTTTGAGACAGACTTTCTCTGTGTAGCCCTGGCTATCCTGGAACTCACTCTGTAGACCAGGCTGGTCTCGAACTTAGAGCTCAACCTGCCTCTCCCTCCTGAGTGCTGGGATTAAAGGTGTGAGCCACCACTACCACCTGGCTTGAAAAAATTATATATATAATCTTTACATTCAAAGGAGGACTGGGCAGAGATAGCATTTAGTCTAGACAAAAACCTCCTCAATAATTCACTTCACAAACCTCTTATCTCCTTCTCACCCTATGTTCTGAACTGTAAAAATCCACATTTCTTTCTAATGAGAGGCAGTTTTGGAAGTTCTGAAATTTCTAAAAGTCTGTGTCATTTAGAAAGGCATAGTTACAAAGGACTCATATGATAGTCAAGAATGAGAGAGCAGGGTTGGGGATTTAGCTCAGTGGTAGAGCGCTTGCCTACCAAGCGCAAGGCCCTGGGTTCGGGCCCCAGCTCCAAAAAAAAAAAAAAAAAAAAAAAAAAGAATGAGAGAGCAACTCTCCAAGCCATTACATCTCAGTTTTAGAAATCCACTGGAATAAAAGGCACAGGACTCAGCGAGATCTTTAGTTTTAGTGATACCCATACGATATTTACCCATCCTGTCATAACTCTGCAGAACCAATTAAATCACGACTTGGTATTTTCTAGTTATGAAATGAAAAAGCCTCACTCTCCATGTGAGTACTAGCAAATGTTGGCACACACACTCAGTTACAATCAGTTACAATGAAACTGGAAGGCTGTGACAGGTAAGAAGATGTACTCACGGTGGGGAAAAGATCCTCTACAGACAGCTTTATTTAAAATGGTTACCAGAAACATGTGGCAGTTTTTAAAGTCAGATTCCATTTTCTCTATAGATTCCATTCTAAGAAAGAAAGAAAACAAATTTCAATTTATATTAAGGAACTAGTAATAGGCAGGCTGTAAAATTCGCATTGGAATAACTTCTAAAATCCTATAGGCTAACATAATGACCATAAAATATGAAACACTGCTTTACATTAATTTACATTATTTTTCATAGACAGATGACCTCATATTGGCTAGGACTGATACGAAAGTAATGTGCTTAGGCTCCAAGTATCTGGACTCACATCCTACAGCCCTTCCTCCCCATCCCTGGCACACGGGGTTTCTCAGTATACCCCTGGTTGTCCTGGAATTCACTCTGTAGACCAGGCTGGCCTTGAACTCACAGAGATCAAAAACACATAGGAAAACACTTTATAATATGTTTATATGTACAGGGATCTTCTCCAAATTGACACATTCCTTGTTATCACCGCCTACCCATAGCTTGCAGAAGAGAGGGGACTCATGAAGTAAGGTAGCTTTTTTTTTTTTTTTTTTTGGTAAAGATTGATTTATTTAATGCATATGAGTACACTGTCACTATCTTCAGACACACCAGAAGAACACCCTCATAGAAGCAGGGGGAGGGGGTATGGCATAGGAGGTTTATAGACGGGAAACTAGGAAAGAGGATAACATTTGAAATGTAAATAAAAAAAAAGAATGCAATAAAAAAAGTAAAAATCAGAAAGAAAAAAAAAAAACCCAAAACAAAAAAACAAACAATACAGATGGTTGTGAGTCACCATGTGGTTGCTGGGATTTGAACTCAGGACCTCTGGAAGAGCAGCCAGTGCTCTTCACCACTGAGCCATCTTTCCAGTCCACACTAGGAAGCTTCTTGATGTCCCTCCCCACCTTTATAGACGGCAGGAAGTGCTGGGGGAGGAGACTCTGCCCAGAGGACTGGACAGAGAAGAGACTCTGTCAAGCTAGCTGATGATCCTTCAGAGAGCTCCTAAAATGGGAGTGGCTTTGATGAATCATCGCCCAATCCTGGCGACCCTTTTGCTGGCATAGCTGATATATTTTTGATTATTCTTGGTCTTTTTTTCTTTTTAAAGATTTATTTATTATGTATAACTACACTGTAGCTGTCTTCAGATACACCAGAAGAGGGCATCGGATCTCATTACAGATGGTTGTGAGCCACCATGTGGTTGCTGGGATTTGAACTCAGGACTTCTAGAAGAGCAATCAATAGTCTTAACCACTGAGCTCTCTCCAGCCCTATTCTTGGTCTTCTAAGTGACCGACCATCCGCACTCTTATCAATAACTCCAGTGTGTGCTCATGGGCTCACCAGGTTTGACTCTGGTGTATTTATTACTTTGCTGACTGGGTTCCCTTTCTGGAGTGAGCAGGTGTGTGTACGTGTGTGTCTCACTGCCCATCAACCATCTCTGGCAGTTATCAACCTAGAGTCAACAACCCCCCTGAGCCTTATCATAGTACTTACTTAGAAACAAATTTCATATATCACAAACCTTCCCTAAATATTGGTATGCACAGAGCCTTTAACTCATGATCTTACAGCCTCCACTTTCTAAGTAGGCTAAAATTTATGTCCCCATACCAGCTCTGAATTGCTTAACGTCCTCATCCCTGCTTTTTTCTGACAATTTGTTGTAGAAATGAAAACAGTTCAAATTCAGTAAAGCATCTGGAATAGTGATCCCCTGATCTGGTTAAATGTTTCAGAAAAATGTAGTTGTGCATAGTTGGAGAGGATGAATCAAGTCAGGAAGGTATGTGTTTTCTTGTTTTGTGTGTGAGGAACAGAACTCAGGACACAAGCCATCCTAGGCAAGTGCTTCAGCACAGAGCTACATTCCTGGCCTCTGGTTCCTTTTCCTTGTATCTACTATTACTGTACATTTCTGTGAGCAATGTGTGTGCTCACGTGTGTGCCACTACAAGCATATAAGTTCTTTCTCCACCTTTCTGTGGGTTTTGAGGCTTGAATTCAGCTGTCAAGCTTGTGTGGCAAACGCTTTTATGTGCTGAGTCATCTCACCAGCCCACGCTAGTGTTTTTAAACCTTCACTTATGAATGTCCTCACCATCACAAGGCTCCAGTTTAAAGTTCTGAATGACAGCAGCACTGAGGGGAACTCTTTCCCTCTTTTATTAACACAGACTAAATACAGACTGTTGTAAAACCTGCTCAGGGGTTGGAAAGGAAGCTCAGTGGTTAAGAGTATTTGCTGTGCAGCCATGAGGCCCAGAATTTGGATCTCAGCATCCACATAACCTCTCATATGCCTGGAACCACAGTTTTGAGGAGGGAGGAGACAAAAAGGTTGCTGAGGCTTACTGGCTTCCAATTTGGTCGAGAAAAGTGCCAGGTTCAGGGTGAAATTGTGACTCAGAAATGTGTGGAGAATGACGGAGGAAGATACCTAGACACCCTCTTCTGGCCTCCTTGTGCAAAGGGACATTCATCCTCACATACTGATGTGAATATACTCCTTATACAGGCACAAGCACACAACTAAAACCTCCAAGCCACAAGGCATGCAGTTTTACTTCATCAAATTATCATTGCATATAATTCATAAAGGAGATAGAGGCTAAGCACTGAGCTACATATTCAAATTGACAGAAGATAGCTGGGCTGGTAGTGTAGCCCAGTAGTAAAGCATTCACATTACACATGTGAGTAAGGTCCTGAGTTCAAACCCTTGCATAGAAACAAACAAACAAACAAACAAACAAACAAACAACAAAAACTGGAGATGTTCCTGCTAGACTGGGCTCTCTTCTGCTTATTGACTTTAAGTCGCTTGCCTTTCTAAATGACACAGTGAAAAATACTCTATAAATAATATCTTTCAGAGCTTACAAACATGGAAATTTGGAGAGTAACCAGCATGATATCCATAAATGTTTCAGCAAGTGTGAAGTGGTAGGGTCCTCCTCAGAATCTGCTGTGGGGAGTCACACGGGTATGTTATGCTGCCCTTTATACTTCTCCGTGTTTGAAGGTGTATATAGTTAAGAAATTGAGCCATGCAGATTTTCTAAGAATGTTTGCTTATTTTTATTAAACGACCTTAGTTTTTTAAAACTGTTTGTGCCTTATAAAAAAAATGACTTTCCTGATGCTATCTAGTTTAACTAAGTTATATTTATTGTTGGTACATAGGATTGAACTTCAGGTCTTGGGGTGAAAAGACTCCTCAAATGAAGCTAGTTAGAAATGGTTACAATACAGGTTACAGATAGCATGCATATACTTACTGCCAAGCCCCTAGGCCTGCCTGCCAACCTTCTGCAAACATGAGCGCCAAGTTCAACACTTTCATAATGGCTTCTTTCACGAAGCTGACCTAAAGATCAATGTTTGAGATAAAAGATAGGCTTTGTAACTATGTAACAACGACACCAATACTTCTGCCTAACTTGGGTCACAGAGAAAGCACACATTACAATGACTATCTTTTATGTCTGAGAAGGGTGTGAGGCTCTGGCCTGACCCACACGGAATGTAAACTTGCATTTCAGGATGGCAGACTTTCACTCTTTTTTATTTATTAATTTTGACATCACACAGACTTTCACTCTTAAGTGCCATTCAGATTCATCAGTGCACCTGAGGCACCAGTCCCAATGGTTGTAAAACTATTCAGTTCCACATATTCATAACGAATCGGTGGATACACGTTCATTGTCTGACTGCAGACTTAACTTTCCAGTTCTGTATACTTATATTTTTCTTAAATGTAATTGCTGGTAGTGGGGCACATGTTTATAACCCCATCTAACTTAGTTTTTCCTAAAAAGAGATTGTGCATGACAGTAGTTTTAGAATTCAAAATTCCACAGTAGGAAGACATTCCCATGTGCCTAAATTCCTTTTCTCCCCACTGATTGTATTTGAGATGGTAATTTACATACCTTTTCTCTCAGCAGACATCGATCATGGATGGTTGACAGATACCTGTAGTGGATTTTAATCAACTGATCTAAATCCTTGGCTTCCTCAACTTGATGCTGAAACTCCAGCCCGGTACTGTGAAGAATCTTGAATAAGAAGACAAAAAAAGACAAGAAGCTCAATTAGCACCCATCTGTTTGTGCAGGTTACATGGCCAGCAAGCCCTAAGATCCTCTTGTTTCTGCCTCCTTCCCTAGGTCTGTGCAATGACATGTGTTTTGTTTTGTAAAGACAGGGTTTCTCTGTGCAGTTCTTGCTGTTCTAGAACTCACTTTGTAGACCACAATGTCCTCAAACTCAGAGAACTGCCTGCCTCTGCCTCCCGAGTGCTGGAATTAAAGGCATGCACTACTAGCTTCACATGTGGATTATGTGGGTTCTGGGGATCCAAACTCAGTAATTAATGGTTTTTTGGCAAGCAATTTGCCAACTGAGCTATCTCACTCAGTGCTGGAAAGAGAACCCTAGGCTTCATATATGTTAAACAAATATTCTAGTGCTGAGCTATAGCATATTTACGACCCCTAATACCCTGCCTTAAAAGCTTGTTTTTCTGAGCCCTAGACAATGGCGGGACCAGACCCTGGGATAGCCACTTGGACACAAAACAAATACCTTCCCTTAGAATAGACTTCCTAAAGGGAAGAAAGAAGTTCAACAACCAAACCAAACAAACAAAAAACACTGAAAAGTGTAAACACAGTATGGCATTTGTGACATTATGACATTATGACATTTTTACAATACAAACAACTTCAATGAATTTTGATAAGTTTTCACAATACAGTGTTGGTCTTTCTCTAAGAGAAACCTAACTGTAAATAGAAAAGTAAGTAAAAAATGAAGCTCCTACTTATTCCTTTATACAGTTAAGGGCTTTAAGCTGGCTCTGTGAAGACTGCTGGTTGCAATCAGGTATTCAGCACAACTCAGTCACATTCTCACACTGGGTTTAAAGTCACTGCAGCCCAACAAGACGAGTTTAGAGCTGACAAGCTTTGGGGCACAATGGAAGGTCCTTTGTGGACTTGATAACTAAAATGCTCTGTGCTCAATGATTGGTCCTTAATGCTTCCAAAGTTAGTGTTTCTGAGAGCTGCATCTGGAACTGAGTTTTAGGTGACTGAGAAATGCAGTGTACTTGCTTTATGGAGAACATTTTTCACATGGACTTGTGAGTAGTGAGTATGCTTGTGCACATGTATGCAGGCCGAAGGTCGATATTAGCCTTCACTTTATTTTCTGAGGCAGGCCTCTTTGCTCTCTTGAGCTGGAATTACAAGCAGGTTACCAACACACTAACTAGCAGGGGTTTTGTGCTCTAGAGAGCTGCACACCAGTCTTCATAAGTATTCAGTAAGCGCCTTATCCACTGAGCTGTCTCCTTAGCCCATTCCTTCATAGAAAAAAAAAGTATATAATCCAGTTGAACCTCTTCCTTATAAAATATCACCCTTACCAAGGATTTGGGTTATTACTAAATATTGATGCCATTTTCCAGAGACAGTGATGAAATTTAGTGGGTGCCTGAGCAAGTTCTAAAGGTCATTCCAAAAGAGGAGCTATGGTGTGCCCATTCTTACGGATGTGGACAAGAACTAGTCTCTGGACACAAGGCTTGTTTGTAGAAGGGTTCACACACAAATGGGGCATTTACATTATAGCCCCTGAGCCCCTGCTAAGACAGGCACCATCATGGGAGAGGTGGGGGAAAGACTGAGACCAGGTGATCAGGGAGGACAGAGCCAAAGAGTGTCTCATGGACATGACAGGATCACTGCACTTAGGAGGCACACAGCAGCTGTGGGACCTCCATAAGATCAAGCCAGTCAACATTCTAGCACAGTGCTAAGGGATTCATGAGCTCCCAACTATAACTGTTGATGACTTTTGGGAAAGGGAGACTCAGTTTTCTTTAGAGGTATGGCTCCTAGAAGATCAACCATGCTCCCATGGATGGGGCATCCACTCAGTATACGGACTAAACAAACTGGAGTGTCTGGGTTAATTAAAAAAAAAAAAATATAAAATAAAATAAGGGAAGTGGATCTAAGAGGAGTTAGAGAGGAGGTACTCAGGTAAATATGATCAAAATATATGAAATTCTCAAAGAATAAAAGTATTTGTAAAACATACTACCTCTCACTGACATGCTATTTTATGATGAAATTGTTTATCTTTTTCCCCCATAATCTCTAAGTGTTCTGTGACCCTTGTGTAGCTATAAACACATGATGAGTGTTGTCTCTGAACCACCACCTACACAGGACAAAAGAACAGAGAAGATAGACAGACAAATACCAACCCTGGTCATGATGTAGTTGTGTAAACTATTTACAAAGTGCATGAGCTTCACTCTTAAGAGAAACATTCGATGAATCTGCTGTCTTAATGACTCTTTTGGTGGTCCAAACTGGGCGGGTGTATCCTGGTCACGCAGAACGTCTTCCTTTGCTTGGGATCTTTCAGCAGCATTAGCCAGTTCTACAAAGACAAAATGAGCACAAAGAGATTTAATTGAAAGCCACTGTTCCCTAACATGAGATGAGACACGAGGCATCAGCATGGCTGTGAACCTAACAAGGGCATGTCTATGCCTTGGGAAGATGAATACCAAGTTTCATGAGACTGGAGCTGGAGCTCAGTTGCCTCATACTCGAGGCCCTGGGTTAACTTCCCAGCACTGAATAAACCAGTTATAACACACATCTCTTAATCCTAGCACTGGGGAGACACAAGGAAGACAGATAAATAATAAATACATTTTTGTTATCACCACTGAGATAGAAAAATACCTGTCAAACCCTCACTAAACTTTTTCATGACACAAGAATATTGAGTCATTTCCTAAAACGTTATTACATTTAAGATCAACCCTATGAGTTCCTAATACCTCATTATTTTTGTATATGTGAGAATAGATGTTGCATGATATATTTTTTGTGTGTGCACTGTGCATTGCAGAGGCTAGAAGAGGATGGTCTGATATTTTGGACCTGGTGTCAGAAGTAGTTGTGAGCTGCCCAAAGTGGATCTTCTGGAAGATCAGCCAGTACTCTTTACTGCTGAGGTATCCCTTCCAGCCCCAAACTTCATTCTTGTCGTTGGGGATTGTTAACACTGCTGTTATAGATCTATGCCAGTTTGATGTTTGTTTACATATAAAAAATAATAAAAACCTATGGGTTGGTTTGAATAAAAATGGCCCCCATAGATTTATGTGTAAATGCTTGGCCATAGGGAGTGGCCATAGGAGGTGTGGCCTTGTTGGAGGAAGTGTATCACTGGGGTGGGCTTTTAGTTCTCATAAGCTCAAGTCGGGCCAGTGACAGAGTCTCCTTCTGGTGCCATTGGCTTAAGATGTAAATCTCTGAAACTGTAAGCTGGCCCCAATTATAAGAGTTGAATGTGGTCATAGTGTCTCCTTACAGCAATAAAGCCCTGACTAAGGCAACCTAAAAAAAAACTTTCCAGGACCAAAATCAAATTAGGTAATTTACTGAAATCAAGTCTTACCACCAAATAGTAGAACATCCAGGCTGTATTTTGCCCATTTTATTTGCAGTAGAAGAAGGAACACCTGATTATAGATTTTTTGACATTCTACACTTATAACAATGTCCACAGGCCATGGGACCTACAAAAACCAAACCAAAATAAAAAAGTCAAAATACAATATCACTTACATACCTTAGTTTTACTAAAAATCAATTTTTATATAAAAAAAATGATTAGTGCTTACCTTGTAGCTTAGGGTAAGACCATCTAAGATATGAACGGGTAGTTTCTTCTTAGTTGTATCAACATTTTCAAAAGATATAGATAAACTGAATGAAGAAATTTCCATTTTAGTTGAGTGATAATACTATGTGCATATAAAAATACTCTTACAAAAGGGTTCATGGGCAGGGAGCGCTCCTCAGGGGTACAACACTTAGGTACTGTGACTGAGGTCCTGACAACAGTAGCACCACACAACCATCCACCCACCCTGTAACATCCTCGAATTAAAATATGCTAATTAACTTACATTTGCTGGCTTATACCTCAGAACAGGAACTTGCTTTTAGAAATAAGTGGCAGTTGTTTTTGATCCCCCTCATCCCTGCCCCAACCTTTTGAGACAGGGTCTCACAGTACAGCCCAGATTTGCCTTAAATATATGGCAATCCTTCTCCCCCCCCCAGCATTCTTAGTGTTACTATTACAGATATAAGGTACCCCAACCAGCAATTTTGTTTTTTGAGACAAGGTTTTGGTACGTAGATGACATGGAAATGACTGTGCCAACAAGTCTGGTTTCTGAGGTAGTCTCTCACTAGGTATTGTAGACTGGCTTTAAACTTGAGATCTTCATGATTCTACCTTTGTAGTGCTGGGATTATAGCTATGTGTGCCCCAACATCAATTAGTTTTAAAATAATGAGTTTTGTTATTACAAATACTCAACAATGTTAGAAGGGAACTGGAATTAAAAACAAACTTTGAGAATAGGCTGGGAACTTAATTCTGGTGAAGGTCAGGCTAAAAGACTGAACTTTACATTTAGGCACTGTGGGCAAGGACTAGAACTGCTCTGGTGTGCCTCCACAGGCTTAGTGCAATGGGGTCTGCTTTGTTGCAGGTGCTGTGTGTACTGCTCTATCTATGCACTCCTTTACGAAGAAAGGAAGCAAACCAGAACACGGAAATATCCACGTGCCAGCAACTGTCCTTTTCTCATATGATTTACAGATCCTGACCGCGATCTTGCTACTGTTAGAGATACTAGCTGATAACCTGGATGTAAACTATGGAAGATTTAAAATAAGGCATCCAGGGAAATAAGAGGTAAGGGCAGAGCATGAGTTATATGAACTATCCAACTCATTGCCGTGGCACTAGATAAAGCTATTTTAGTTTTTAGCAGTTTGTAACATCAACATTCACCAAGTGCTTAATATGCAGAAGACAGAGTTCTATTCTCCTGCTCCCAGGGCAGATCCATAGAGCTGCTTTCACGGCACAGAAAACACAAGGCACACTAACGAGCAGACAAATTGAGTGTTAGGTCATGAGCGGGGAGAGCACACCACTGGAGGAGGCCTGGGGCTGAGGAAGAACAGCACTTGGGGAAGTAAAAAAAATGGTGTGGATATCTGTGATGTGAAATGCAGCAGAAGAGGAGAGCACATGGCGTGGGAGTGTGATAGACACATGGCAGGAAAAATGAAGCCTGGAAGTGAAAAGCTCCTTTTCTGTCTGGTGTGAGGCACACAGGAGTGCTTGAGTCTGAGCGATGGGTATCATCCTGAGGGTTAAGTCCCTTGTGGTGGAAGAGAGCAAGGCTGAGTCACTAGGAGAACCTGGCCTGCTGGAGAGGCTATGGATATCTTCAAGGAGGCAGAGCTAATAAAAGTTAGCAATACTAATGTGTAGGAACTTGAAACCAGAACCATCATAGAAGCCATCCTACTCAACAGGCTGGTTGGTCTCGACCCCCTGATCTCCCTCAGAAGTTTTACTATTTACATTTCCAGCCACGGACTTAACTTACCCCCTCCCCTTCTTTCTTTTTTGGTGGGTAGGAGGTACATATGTGTGTAGTGTGTGCAATGTGTTCGTGTATTTTTGTGTGTCTCTGTATAAGTCAGAGGTTAACACTTTTCACTTGATTCATTGAGGCTGGGCTCTCACTGACAAGTGAGATAAGACAAGTTTGATAAGACAGCTTGTAGCAGTCACAGCCCCACCACCTGATACCTCACAAGGGCTAGGATTACAGATGGACTGTCATGCCCATATGCTTTTTTTTATATGGGTGCTGGAGATCCAAACTCTGGTCCTCATGCTTGTGTGGCAAGTTCTTTATCCACTGAACCACCTCCTTAGCCTTTCTTTGTGTTATGCCTAGAGATAAAGGCTGGCCTCAAAACCGCAGACGCAGATGGGCTCCTTGTCTCAGACCTTAAACACCAGGCATCACAAGAATAGGCCACCATACCTCAGCTTTGACTTTCGTTTTTTTTTTTCTTTTTTTTTTGAGACAGGGTTTCTCTATGTAGCCCTGGTTGTCCTGGAACACTTTGTAGTGCAGGCTGGACTTGACTCAGAGATCTACTTGCCTCTGCCTTCCAAGTGCTGGGATCAAAAGTGTGCACCACCACTGCCTGGCTCAGCTTTCATTTTCTAATTTGCAAAACAATTTGTAGGGTTAATGTGAATACGATGACATATGTGGTGTGGTCTGAGTATGTACCATCTTCCATATATACATGACTTGAATGGTAGAGCTATTTTGGGAGGTTCTGAAAACCTATGAGGTGGGCTAAGCTGGAACAAGCAGTTTTCTATAGTGCCCTCGGGAGTGTTATTCCTGGTGCTGTTTCCTATCCTACTTCCTACTGCATTACCATATACTCTCTCTGACACGGTGTTAACTGCTCTGCCTAACTATATCCTCCCTGCTAGGACATACACAAGTCTTCCAGTCTGTAAGCCAAAATATACCTACCTTGATGTAGCCTCTATTAGGTATTTTGGTAACAAAGACAAAAAGTAACTAATAATCATATGTAACAGTTCATAGATGATTTCGTGGTATATGGCTTATTTACCGTAAACTATCTTCAGGATAGCGTTGTCCTACTGCTTCTTGGAGCTGGACATTTAGAAAAGACACATTTTGCCAGGTTTCCTTTTCTCTTATTTTATCAAAAATTGAAGTATAGAAGTCATACATGGTGTCTCCACCTTCCATCAAGAAAAAATTCCTCATGGCCTGCAAGTATTCCACTAGCCTTGAAAAAGAGAAGACATGTAAGTGACATAAGACATCTTATGCCTGTACTGTGGAATTCTAGAAAAACACCAGGTTTATACACCAACAGTCATTTGTCAGATACGTGTGTGTAAAAACACTGACTAGAATTATTAATATTCATTCTTCTCAAAAATTTGAGAAGGCAAGTTTTGAGAGGCAAATCACAAAAATGAAACAAAATGAATTAAAATTCTACCATATAAAGATTTAGTTACTATAAGGAATATTTCATTTTAGTCTTCTGCTATGCATTAGGGAAAAGAGAGATCCTACCATATTAAATATCCTGCTTATTAACCTCTGTATTTAACCCAATATGCTGTTAGTTTTTCACAACTTGACACACCTTGGGTCATCTGGAATAGGAAACCTCAGTTAGAAAAACCCCTCTATCAGATTGGCCAGTAGGCAAGTCTGTGAAGTTTTTTGTTTTTGTTTTTTTTGATTCATAATTGATAAGGGGGGCCCAGCCCACTGTGAATGATGCCACCCGAAAGGGCTGGTGGTCCTGGGTTATATAAGAAAGTAGGCTGAGCTAGCCAAGGGGAGCAAGCCATTCAAGAAGCGCTACTCTGATCTCTGCTTCAGCTCCTGCCTCCAGGTTCCTCCTTTGGTTTCCATCAATGATGAAATGTGAGCTGTAGGCCAAATATATCCTTTCCCTCCAAGTCGCTTCTGGTCAGTGTTTTATCATAGCAATCGAAAGCAATTTTATGAACTTATGGAGACTACGCATGGACACGAATAAGCCAGAGTTAGAACTAGTTATCTACTACCAAATAACATATTTTTCTTCTCAGAGAACACTGCATATTTTGAGAGTTTCTTTCTTTTGGTATGCCTTTTGACAGAGATCTTTAGATAATTAAATACACAATATACTTAAATCTTGACAGTTAACAGATCTTTTCAAAAGATTGTCAACAAATACATATCCATTTTCAAATTAAAGTTTGCCTGAAATACAGACTTCCAAAATTATTGTACAGAAGGTTCTACATTTGACTGTCAGTACCCAAAACACATAGACACAAAACCAAAAGAGAATGAAAGAAGAAGAAAAGGAAAAGGAGGAAAGAAAAATCCGTTGGTTACTAACAAGTTATTACTTCCAGAGTTAAACCGCCCCCTCCCCCCACAACCCCTTTACCTGAAATCTCGCTTTAAGGTTTGCATGAGGTTTCCACAGCAATGTAGATACTGTTTATCAATGTGAGGATAGAGGCAAGACCTCAGCGTTAATTCAAAAGTCTGGCAGGTCACAGATTCTGATGATCTGTCCACACATATGTCACCACCAGCAAACTTCTCATGAAAGTCACTCTGCTCCAAATACAACCTTCAATATTAAAATGTGAGTGTTCATTTTTATGAGTTGTTGACAGAATTCTAATAAACCACAACCTAGAGTCCCAGTTTTACCTTTAGCTTCAAATTATCAATCACTACAGAAAGAAACCTTTTCCCCAGAGTATCCTTTGTGAATCACTGCTGCCATTAGGGTCAGTGTTGGAATTATTCCTTCATTAGTGCTATACACAGTGAATGGTATTAATGAAGGGCATTAATGCTTATTCCACTGGAGTGAAGTTCCTCACAGCATTCTAAGACCCAAACACATGTAACACAGAGGGAGGCAGTACAGAGCCTGTCTGGACCTTTTAGAAGCATATTCTAGGTGAGCAAATATTCCTAGGGTGCTAGGGTACAAGAGAGATGTTAGCTGAGTCACATCTGTATGCTTTCACAAACGAGGGAGCACAACTATACACCTGACACAAGTGAACATAATATCTTGTTGTGGTCCATCTGTTAGAAAGAAAAAAGATTGTTTTTAAGGAGGGAAAAATCTATCTGGAAGAAACAACTACCAAGTATTACATAGATACTGTTAGCTCAGTCACTGAAAATGTGGTGTATGTTATCACCTTGCAAAGTTGATGGCCAACAGTGGGTCGTGAATGTCATCTAGCTCAAGGTGCCTTTCAGCAATGGACTGCATCTTTATTAGGTTTTCTTTGGTTGCTTGTTCTTCATTAAGAATGTGTGTAGTAGAATCTTCTCCATGTTGAAGGCGTAACTGTATAGATTCCAGAAAGAGGGTATATAAGCTTTTTCTCTCTGCATCTGAAATACAAATATGTATAATGAATTCTGTTCCCCAAGCTACTAGTTCCCCAGTAAGTTTCACAGGCTGGAGGGAGAGAAGCAGCGCAGCATTCCCTCTGCTCTTCCAGAGGACCAGACTTTGGTTCCCAGTGCCCACATTAGGAAGCTCACGACTTCAGTTAACTTCAGTTGCAGAGGATCTAATGCCTTCTGGTCTCCATCGTCATCCTTACATATGGCATATACTCACACAGACATAATATATTTTAAAAAAGGTTGACTGCGTTGGGGTGGGGAGGAAGCTTTGACTCAGCAGCTAAGAAAGCATACTGTCTCTGCAGAGGACCCTAGTTTCATTTTCAGCACCCACTTCAAGTGGCCTGCAACTGCATGTAACTCCAGCTTTGAGAAATCAAATGCTGAGCTGGAGCGATTGTTCATCACTTAAGAGCATTGGCTGCTCTTCCAGAGGTCCTGAGTTCAATTCCCAGCAACTGCAGGGTGGCTCACAACCATCTGTAATGAGATCTGATGCCCTCTTCTGACATGCAAGTGTACATGCAGAGAGTACTCATAGATATAAAATAAACAAATCATTAAAAAAAAAAAAAAGGGGGAAAGGAATCCAATACTCTCCAATGCCCTCTCTGGCCTTCTCAGGCATACACATACATAGACGACATACAAAATACAGACACACACAGAGAGAGACACATACCACATGCATGCATGTGGAAATAAAAAATAAATGTTAAAAAGTTGTTGTTGTTTTTAAAGATATATTTATTTTATTTATATGAGTACACTGTAGCTGTCCTCAGACACACCAGAAGAGGGCATCGGATCCCATTACAGATGGTTGTGAGCCACCATGTGGTTGCTGGGGATTGAACTCAGGACCTCTGGAAGAGCAGTCAGTGCTCTTAACCGCTGAGCCATCTCTCCAGCCCTAAAAAGTTTTAAGAATGAATTTCATCTTTACAGAGCTTGATAGTTTTCTATTATCTATAAAGACCTATTGCTATTTTTGTTTTATCTTTACAGTATATCAAAACCACTTTTTACTCTCAGTTAAACAGAACATTTCCGATTAACTATCATGGTGTATAGGCTAATTTTATTGTGAACAAAATAATCTTTGAAACAGAAAACTCAAAGTTAAGTTATTACCATCCTGTATAAGAGCACAGTAAGACTTACAGGAGTCAATTTCACTGGAAAAGACACTATCAACACTGGCCCATTATAGTTTGTTAAAAAAGGAAATCTTTTATGAGGCAAAATTATTAAGGTAGATACGTCAGAATAAAATAACAAAGTATTGCGGTCATTTAAAACCCAAACAATGTTGGCCTCATTCAAGTCTTTTCAGCTTATAAACCTTAAAAAAATTAATTATATCCCCAAAAAGGTTAAAAAGAGAAAAAATCCTCTGAGGATTGTCTGAACTGAAGTAACAAGTTCAAACTTGCAAAGGTCCATTCAAAAGTGAAACAGTGTACCACATTAAAAATGCCAGAGGCTGGGTCCTCTGTCAGGTGCTAGCTCTATCTTAGACCAACCAGAAAGAGAAGAGAGAAACCAGAAAAGAAACTGTAGGACCATGACCAATTCATTGTATCAACCATAGACCAGGTATGTTGGAGTTCAAGCACAAGACCATCAGGAAATTTGGAGGCTGGAGAGATGGCTCATTGGTTAAGAATACTTGTACTTACAAAGGACCCAGGTTCAATTCCCAGAACCTTCATTGCAACTTAAAATTTCAGGAAATCCAACACCCATTTCTGACCTCTGTGGGTACCAGACATACATGTAGTACAGACATACATACACGCAAGCAAAACAGTAGTACACATAAAATAAAGGACATAGTAGAGGCCACTGCCATCAGGGACAGTTCCAAAGCAAATGTCTGGACTCTGAATACTGCAAACCCAACCTGTCAGGAAAGACGCGCACAATGGTACAATAGTTGCATAGAATTTGTGTGGTTAATCTGCTGCTTTTGGGTTGGATCTATAGGAAGGAATTCATGTCGGTACTGAAAACTTGGTCAAAGACCCATGGCTTACTCAGATGGTTATAAACCCTATGGGGGAACCTAGTATTTGTTTTGCTAAATGGTCATGTTGTCAAACTGCCTTCTAAACATTTTAACTAATATTCTGTACTATTTAGTAATACTTAGTATTTAGTAATGAGTAGTATTTATTAATATTAAATCAATAAATATATCTTGGTTAGGGTTTCTATTGATGTGTTAAATACCATGACCAAAAGCAACTTGGAAACAAAAGGGTTTATTTAGCTTACAGTTGTACTCCATTATGAAGGGAACTCAAGGCAGGAACTGAAAGAGAAGCCACAGAGGAACTCTGCTTACTGGTTTGTTCCCATGGCTTCCACAGCCTGATTTCTTACAAAACTCAAGACTATCTGCTCAGGGTTAGCACCACCCACAGTGGGCTATGCTCTCCCATATCAACTTGTCTATAGACAATCTTATGAATACATGTTCTCTATATAGAGTTGCACTTCTCAAATGACTTAGATAGTGTTCAGCTGACAAAACCCTGACCATAGATCTCATCGGTCAAATAAGTTTCTTTCTTTGGAGGTTAATGCAGAAACCCTTAACTTTTCAAAGTGACGAGACAAAGTGACTAAGTGTTCAGGCTCTAATGGGACATCTGCATCAATCTCATCTCCCTGCCTGCATGGCTCAGAGAACATCCAGGAAGAGGGGGTGGAGAAAATATAAGTGCTAAAGGTCAGAGTGCTGTGAAATGCTGCCTTATGGACAAGATGTGGCCATTGTACTTACCAAGTCACAGCAATAGTGGTCACCTGCACAAAACCAAGCCAGCTGAAAATGAGGGAGAGGCTCCCAAGGCCACACTCCACACTCTATAATAGTGGAGGAGCTATTTTAGGTTATTGGCTACTGAGGGAGAGTAACCTTGCCTGGGGGTGTGGCCATGTTAGGTTGCCCACACCATGTACCTATAAGTAGAGTTAATTGGACTCAGTGGGTTACTAAAACATAATGCTAAGAAGAAATAAAATTGGGAGGGAGTTATGCAGGGGGAAGCTTGGGAAGAGATGGACAAGGAAAGACTCAGAGGTATCAAAATCTATTGTATACATGTAACAAATTTTAAAAGAAAAAATATTAAATAAACCAGAGTGATGTATACCTTTAATCCCAGTATTCAGGAAGCAGAGGAAAGAAGATCTCTGAGTTTAAGACCAGCCTGGTCTACACAGTGAGCTTTAGGATAGCCATGGCTATGTAGAAAAATGCTGTCACAAAAAAACTGAACCAACCAAACAAACAAAAAGCACAGTGCTAATTTCTACTGACATAAACAGCTGTGGCCACTTTGTTTTTGAGGATGACAACAGTGAATGGAAAAGCTAAACCAGACCAGAGAAGTCATGCATAGAAGAAACAGGCTACCTCTGGCTGCTGCCTGACATGCAGAGCCCTCTGCACAGTTGAGGTTCTTCAGCAGCTGCATTGACTTGCCAGCCATTATGATCTGCTTCAGGACAGGCTTGAGGAAGGACACCATGGTGTGCTGTCGGCTGGAGGGCCCCTGGTCACTGCCAGAGCTGGCACTGGCACTGTCACTCACTTTGTCTTCATTCTCCGTCTTCTCTGACACGCTATAGAGTGTGTATGTTGCGTACCAGAAGTCTCTGTGATTTACCGGAACATTTTTATTCCTAAGAAGATTCAAAGAAATTCTAAATGTTAATTTCTGTTCCCTTAAGCAACAGCATACTTTGTTTTAGTTTAGTTGTCCAGACATTCTATACCACAGGAATATGAACTGCTAGCGAAACAATCTTCAATATGGAATAGTTTTTATCTATCCTCATTCAGTTTAATGTGCAAAGGTAAGTACTCTCAATTTAATTAAAATTTAAATGAAATATTTTCCTGAATTGGAATTAAACTGAATATGATTACTTCAAATTATTACAAATAGTTTTCCATTACAGTTTATGAGTTTGCTCAGAAAAGTCAATTAACTAATGGGAAATTGTTGTAAATGGATTAATATTTTTATTTTCTTTATTAAATATTACATTAAGAAGAAAATCTGCAGTTTATTTTAGGAAATAAATGGCCCAAAGTCATACTCTATACTATTGTCATATCTTATTGATAACTTACAGTGTCAGTAGGTTGTAATATGTAATGTCATCTTGCTTCATTTCATAGGAAGCATTTAAATACCATTAAAAAATATGAATTGCTATGTAAAGATGTGAACTGACAGAAAACTCAAGGTATTTTTAACTGGTTGGGACCTGCCATCTCCTTATAAAGAAGCAGCAGGACACGTCTATGCTATCACCAACCCACCCTCGCAGTTCCATGTACAACTTAGCGCACCCAGCATCCCCTGAACTCTATGCACAGCCTCACCTCTGTATGATAAACTCCCTTGCACCATCCCACAGGTGTCCATGGACGATCCATTCATCTACAGTCTGTAGGTAGGGCCTCACTGTTTCCACCCAGAGAGAGAACAGGAGGGAGACCTAAGGATGAGATCTTGCCTGGTTAGTCTTCAGAGCTCCTCTCACTAGGCTAAGTAAGATCAAGTTTAAGCATTTCTAAATAACTTTAAAAAGTGACTGTCTTCCTACACATTTTGAAACGAAGAAACTGAAATTCTCAAAATGTAAACTGTAAGACCTTTATTTGGATGTCCATCTAGCTGAGGGATAAATATAACATTCATCACTCGTACAAGAGCCCTCCTGCACTGATTTGTTTAGGTCAACACAAGCTAGAGTCATCTGGAAAGACGGGACCTCAGCTGAGAAAATTTGTCCCTCAGACTGACCTGCAGGCAAGTCCGTGGAGGGTTTTCTGAATTAATGATTGATGTGGAGGGCCCAGTCTATTAATGATAGTAGTGCCATTCTTAGGCAGGTGGTCCTGGGTTATACAAAAAGCAAGCTAAGCAAGCCGTGAGGAGCAAACCAGTAAGCGGCATTCCTCCAAGCCTCCTGCCTCTGCCTTGCTCCTGCCTGGACTTTCTGTCTTGGATGATGTACAGTATGTAACATGGATGTATAAGCCAAACTCTTTCCCTCCAAGTTGCCTTTCGTCATGGTGTTTATCACAGCAAGAGAAAACAATTTAACACAGAAGTTGTACCAGAGAGTAGACTATTGTATATGTGACGTGACTGTTGTTTTGGGGAAGACTGGAAGGACTTGGGAACTTTGGTATGAAAAAGTCACTGAGTACTGAGTACTGAAGAGTTTAATGCTTACAACCATCTTAGCCATTCAATATGTAAGTTCAGTAGTATTAAATACACATATTAAAATTTCCACCCCAGGTCCTAGAAGTCTGTTACATACTGTGACAAGTTTAGACACTCCTTCTCATAGACTTGTAACCTTTTTCCTTTTTAGAAAGAGTATCACTATGTAGCCCTTGGTGTAACTTTCTTATACAGACCAGGCTGGCCTTCCACTCAATAAACCTGCCTACTATTCCTTCCTGAGTGCAAGGATTAAAAGTGTGTGCCACTATTCCTAGCCGTGTTTTATGTAAAAAAAGAGTTTTTTGATAATTGTCTATATAAGCCACATAGGTATTTTTCACTTCTTGCTTTTCTTTTGCTTCATTCTTCTGGTTCTTTTGGTAATTAACACTAGTAAGCCAGCCATAAATTTGGAAGCTGTAAAATTTTGAACAACTGTCTGGCATACCATGACTTCATCATTTAACAAGGAATTACAACAGGTTATCCTTTATCCTTTCATAATGCACTTTAGTTCATCCACAAGTCCAACATACAGTTTGTTCAGAGGCTTCTCCAACATTGTCATATTCAAGAATGGCCTTGTACAGGGTGTTAAGCAGGTGAGATGCCCGGACGACATTGCGAGTATCAGGTGGAACTTCTGCCACTCCAGTGCTAAACACTTTGTCCAGGACCTTTAGCTGCGCCAATCGAGGTGCCAACTTGTTCACCACTATTGCAAGTGTTATTGTTGTATCTGTTAAGTATCAACAAATCAAACTGAATAGCAAGGAAAGACATCTGTGACCAACATATAATACTGATACTGATAATGTTATTCTTTGACATAAGGAAAGGTATAGCCGGATGGAGGGTGGAATGTTTTAATATCATATCTTTTTTAAAGTACTGTTTTTTAAAGATTTATTTACTATTATGTATACAACATTCTGCCTGTATGCATGACTATAGACCAGAAGAGGGCACCAGATCTCATAGTTATGAGCCACCATGTGGTTGCTGGAAATTGAACTTATGACCTCTGGAAGAGCAGCCAGTGCTCTTAAACTCTGAGCTATCTCTCCAGACCCCTTAATATCATATTTTAATACCATTATCTTTAATATCATATCTTCCTTAAAGAAGGAACTTCCATAAGTCAGGAAGAAAAAGGTAATTCAGACAAAAATAATGTATATGGGAACTGATAAGAATCAGAAAAGAAAGACAAGTGGTCATTAATGTAATAGAAGGGCACTAAACTTCATTTAAAGAGCACAAACTAAAATTACACATGGTAAAGCTACAAAGAGGCAGCTCAACCAAGTTCTCGAGTGGCAGTGACACAGCTCCTTATCCTGAACATCACGGTTGCATAGTTCTGTACATGTGGTAGACTGGCACATCGCACAGATGCTATGCCTCCCCATTACGCTGGTCCAGCGACCGTGCTGCAGTGACATGGTAGTTTCCCAGCTGACTCTGTTATAATTAAGGAAACAAGCACACATGGGCCCTCTCTGTGCTACTCTGGCCTTAGTTAACAAGACCCTCCTGGCAAGAGCATAAACTCATCTATATTAAATTGTACAGAAATATAGAAAAATCTAGCAAAAGTCACTTTTTATATACGCTCTGATGTATCAGTTCTACTCTGCACGTGTGTAAGGGGTAATCACCGCAGGTACCGCTAACAGTACAGTGGGGACAGTCCAAATGTCCACCACAGCATGAACAAAACAACTTTTTCACAAAAAGAAATGGGGGCACTCTCATATGCATACATAGTACTCTCTAAAAGAATGTACAGGAGCTGCCTGTCTTGGGAGAGGAAGTGGAACAAGAAAAAGTGAGTACTGTAAACTGCGGCATTTTTTGGATTTTTACAGACAAATGGCTTAAAAATAGAAATTTAAGGTAGCTTCAAAGTTATTTAACATTTTATTACATTTACTAATGTGTGTGTTTCTGTGTGTGCATGCATATATGGGTGGTGGTGGAGGGAGATGTGTGTCCACAGTGCACATGTGGAGGTAGAGGATAACTTGAAGGAACTGGTTTTCTCCTCTATCATGCAGGTCCTACAGATTAAACTCAGGCTGTAAGGCTTGGTGGCAAGTGCCTTTATCTGCCATGCTTATCCATCTCTCCAGCCCTAAAATCACTTTAAAAACGAATATATTCATGAAAATTACTTATTTGCCATGTAATTTTTAAATGTCTTATCAATAACTGAGTAACTTTAATAGTATTCAAAATGAGTTAGGTAGTTTATAAATAGAAAAAAAAAGACCTACCACTACTGATAACACTCTTCTCAATCTCTGTAAGCTCCTCCTTGAAGTTAATGAAGTATTTGTAGAGGGCCCACATGAACGCCTGGTAGGTCCTAAAGGGAGCGTCAGGTGTCTTCTTAGGTATGGGACCATTTCCTGGTGATGGACTTTCAGAGCTGTGCCCCATGACTTCATCGATGAACTCCTGGAGCCGAAACACAACCTGGCCATATGCTGCTATCTGTTCCAGCACAGATCGTAAACAGCTCTACAACAGAAGTCAAGTGTAAGTGTTTAAAGCTGGCCTTTCACAAATGTTCAAACTGTAAAAGACACTGTGTGATACATGACAAAGTAATAGAACGAGTCCAGTGAAACAGTGAACAATCAATTTGTACATACTACAGAATTATGGCTTATACTTTTAAAAAACACACATAAAGTACAGAAAAAAAATCATTACATATCCTGCTTTCTCAATACAGAATATAAGATAAAATAAAAATTAAAATTAAATGTCACAAATATTTAAGAATTGGTTAAGCTCTGTAATGATGCACAACTCAATTTTACTTTTTAGAGTTTTTACTCTCTTCAATAAATCTGATAATGTAAAATGCTCTAAAGGTCTATTACCAACATTTAAAAGACTTCTGTTTAATTTTAAATTTAATTTTTAAGCAACAATAAACATAGATACTTACGTGTGTCAAATGAGTTACGATAATATTGTCTCTCACAGTTACCTTCCCATCTATCAACTGAAATATAAACAGCTTTTTTACCCCTGAAAGTAACCTGAAATGAAATAAGAAAAGATCAAGATCAATATATTTGAAGTTTACTAAAATAATCACTAATGTATAGCTGAGAAATTTATTTTGGAAATTCAGAATTGGGGGACAAAATAGGTCAATTGCACAAAAATGGGAAGATTGTCAAACTTCACAGGATTAAGACTCAAGATATTTCAGCATCATTTTATAAGTTCAACCACCCCTACACACACACACACACACACACACACACACAGACACACACACACACAAACATACACACACACACACACACACACACAGACATACACACACACACAGACACACACACAGACACACACACGCACACACACACACACACACACAGACATACACACACACACAGACACACACACACACAGACACATACACACACACACAGACACACACACACACACACACGCACACACACACACACACGCACAGACACAGAAACCACTAAAACTTCTGAAGATACAAAAAACCACTGCGCGTGTAACACTGTCAGATGTGGATAGAATGTTAGCACCATCTGGACCCAGGGGCTCATCAGAGGTTGCAAGAGACTCACAGTGTTGGGTCTAGCACAGACAACCCTCACAGACACATTTTAAGTATAAGCAGTCAGCAGCAAACCTTGCTTTAAACTCAGGTATTCAAAAAGATGGTCTAACACAATCCCAAATTATTTAAAATAGGAAAGAATATATCAAAATTACACAATCTTCACAGTAAAATTTATCTAAAGTCTGAAATTCATCCCTAAGGCCTGTTTCTAGCCTCCCAGTAAAATTTCTTGGGTATATTTCTTAAAAACAAAACAAAACAATTTTACTTCTCAACAGTACAATCTCCGAGGCTGATGCTTCTTACCATAGGGTTTCCCGAATGACCTGTGTCTCAGTAACTACCACCCTGTCATCTGGAACATAGAGCGGGTCACTGCTGTACAGGTGTTGGTCCCTATTAAAGAGCAAACATCAAAGGTCAACAGAAAAGTTTTAAGTAAAATTACTTGCCTCAATGAATATATGCAGCTTTATACTCAGCAATTAAAAAATAAACACAATAAATGTCTTAAGTTCACTCCATATTCATTTTTCAGATTCACTGAAATCTTTTTAGTGAAGCATGTTCAGAGCAATTACAATTGCTTTATCATTCTATTAATTGCTTAAAACTATGCAATTTTTAAAAAATTAGTGTTTTTATAGTAAGTACATTAAAACAGAAATTAAATACTGGCTAGCATATATCAAGCTACTTAAATGGAAGATAAACATAGTGCCATTAGTAATTTCATGATATTAAATATTAATTAGAAATTGCTAAAGGGAGGTAAGGTTCAACTCAGCAAAACAGTGCTGTGTTATGTGTCTAAGGCCTTCGGTTCCTCCCCAGCATGATGTTATGTTTACTGTCGCATACATTCCACTACACTTGTTTAAAACCAACAAGTTTACAATTTATGATTTAAGTCACGAACCAAAGTTATATGCTTAACCATCAAAGTTTGTTCTGTCATTATATTAAATAAGAAGTTCTGCTTACCAGACAGCAGCTAAATTGGAGTGCAAATGTGAACTGTGTGGAATCCGGGAGCGCCTGGTTGTCCAGTACTGATGGACTACATGCTGTTCCAGCCAGCTCCGGCTATCTGGCTCATCTGCCACAAAAAGCGAAACACATATCAATATTTATAGTGACCAGGAACTTTTATCTCTTCATAACGAAAAGTGTAGCTCCCTCAGGATAAAAGCCTATGAGGGCCCTCCATGGCCACTGTCTAGTCTGTGAGAGGGATGACCTAGAGTTACTCAAATTGTCATAAAGATAGAAGATTTAAGAATTAGAAGGACCAGGTGGTGCAGTGCATGCCTTTAAAGCCAGCGCTTGAGAGGGAGAAGCAGGCAGATCTCTGAGTTTGAGGCCAGTTTGGTCTATAGTGAGTTAAGATTTAAGAATTAGAAGGACCAGGTGGTGCAGTGCATGCCTTTAAAGCCAGCGCTTGAGAGGGAGAAGCAGGCAGATCTCTGAGTTTGAGGCCAGTTTGGTCTATAGTGAGTTCCAGGGTAGCCAAGACTACACAGAGAAACCCTGTCTTGAAAAACGAAAAGAACTAGAAAGAGGGGATAAAACTGTTAATGCCTACAAATTAATACTAATCATTTGCATAAAAACCCAAAGAAACCAACAAACTACCAAATTTACAATGAAGATTCACCAAGAATGCCTAACATAGACAAACCACAGAAACTACACCTACGTAAACAAAGTAAAACAAATTGTTCAAGATTCACAATGAAAATGTGAACAGACACAGAAACCACTGGATGAATACTTGAGAATATAAAAAAGAACCTCACCAATAAACAAACAACTCACAAATCTTAATAGGATTGGGGGTATGCTCAGTGGCAAAGCATTAACGAGCACTCATAAGGCTGTGTTTACATCCATGTAAGGTCTAACATAATACAAGATAATTGGAAAACAATGGAGGTCCTGTCAGCTACTTCAAGTTAAAACTACAAACTTACCAAAACCCTAATAAAAATCCAGTTGGAATTATTTGTCACACTGCTTCTAAAATGTCCATGGAAGAGTACAGGTTCACAAAGAGATAAGGCAATTTTGAAAAGGATAGGATATCCTTTCCATACATTAAGAGAGAAAACCACAAGCTACAAAAACATAAAGTCAAAAAAAAAAAAAGCAAAAACAAAACAAAACAAAACAAAACATAAAGTCTGTCCCTGGTAGGCAAACACTAAAGTAACAGAAGATGTGTAAAAAAGTACAAAGGAGAACTTGATGCATAATCAAGATAAAACCATCAAACAAGGATGTTACTAGGAAACTGTCTCATGAGATGGTAGAAAAAGAAACTGGACCCTTTAATCTCATGGCATATAAAAATATGGAGACATCTAATGATCCAAATGAGACTCTATTTAGAGTCCAGTCAGGTAAGTGTAGTCTTCATCTCTCTTTAAGGAAAGCTCTCTTTGCAACAGATGGAAACAAGTAGAGAAAATGATAACCAACCAAAATGCAGATCTGTAGAGCCCAATCCCAACTGATGCATCTGCAAGACTCCTGCACCTAAGGCTCAGAAACCAGTGCAGAACAGCATGCAGAAAGCCTAGAATAATAGGGAGTTTGCTTTGAGGTTCTGTCTCCTAGGATGTCAGTAAACCTCGTCATAAAGTCTCACCGACACTGCTGCCTGAACATGACTCGAACAACAGACAACTACTGTGGATTTGAGAAAGTTCACAAGACGGAAACCCTACACAAAGAACTACACGCAACCAAGGAATGCTGAGAGCTGGGGTGGGGGAAGCCTTCCCCAGGAGAGAACACACCAACTGGATGTCAATACTAAATGTAAATGGTCAGCCCTGAAAACATACATACAGTCTGAGTAAGTTGTATTCATGTATGAAACAAGAAAAAAGCTATGAATTTGAAAGAGAACAAAAGGAGGAGTCATTTGGGAGGGTTTGGAGCAAGGAAAGGAGAAATGATGTAATTGTATTATAATCTCAAAAAAATAAAAGAGAAGAAGTTCCTCCCCAAATGCAACAATAATAAAACAAGCACTCACAAAAATACAGGGAAATGTTGGTTTTCAGCAGAAATCTCAAGACAAACACTGACCATCTGAAAAATTGTTGTTTAAGAATTTAAAATTTCGGGGCTGGAGAGATGGCTCAGTGGTTAAGAGCACTGACTGCTCTTCCAGAGGTCCTGAGTTCAAATCCCAGCAACCACATGGTGGCTCACAACCATCTGTAATGGGATCTGATGCCCTCTTCTGGTGTGTCTGAAGAGAGCAACAGTGTACTCACATACATAAAAATAAATAAATCTTTAAAAAAAAAAAAAAGAATTTAAAATTTCTATTTATGTGTATGAGTATGTGTGTGCATGCAGTACCCAGAGAAGCTAGAAGAGGGTGCTGTCACCCTGTGGAGCTGGGTTACAGGAGGTTCTGAGCAGCTCACCTGGAAGCTTAGAACTGAATTCTGCTCCTTGGAGAGCAGCAAGTTCTCTTAAGTGCTCAGCCACTTCTTCAGAGGCTCAACTTCACAGGTTTGATTGAAAAATATGAGGAACAGAGATTATTTTTGATTTAAGCAAGATGATTAAAAGTTATCTGCAAAATGCTGACCTTAAAAACTGGAGCAGAGAAGGCAATAGATACAAAAACCAAATGAAGCTGGACATGATGGTAAACTTCTCTAATTCCTTCACTCAGGAGTTAGAGGGAGAACGGATTCAAAGAGACCCTGTCTGGAAACAACCCAAACTCCAGGGGAACAAGTAAATAGATGATAGCGGTCATCAAGAAATACACAGAAGAGGCAAGTCAACAAATACGTGAAGTCCTTAAAGAAGCAATCAGTTAAGTACAAACAGATAATTCCCTAGAGCTAACTGGATCCTTAGGAGATTTGAAGGCAGGAACTGGTATCAAAGTCAAACTCTCACAAGAGTGCAGATGGTGCAGGGAACGTGGGGTAGCCGAGGTAAGCTGGGGTCTATCATCAAGGGAAAATGTGTTGGAAACAGAATTGCAAACTCCAGACTTCAATGACAGTTTAAGAACAGAGGAGGAGACATTCCCATGCTAATAGGGACAGAACTTAGGATCAAGTTCTAAGGAAAGGAAGGAAGATTTACATATAAATGCCAGTTATATAACTTAACATACCAGTTAGCACAATGTTTGTAATGCAGAACAGTGACTGATAAAAATTAGAACGAGTATTTAAAACTCGCCAACAGGAAAGGTGTATTAAGACTGGGATTCAGAAATAAAAGTGGACAAAATATCGTCTTTATCTATATTCTAGTATTTTCTAAAATGTCTACCAATCCTAGTTGCTCACTGTTCGGTGAAAAGATGAGCATTCAAGTCAAAACAAACCCTGCAATCTTTCTCCATTTACTAAATTCAGAAAGGTTAATTCTTCTACAACAACAAAGAACACATTTAGGACCAAGTTATCAGAACTACTATAGAAAAACTACATTCTAGGACTGGCGAGATGGCTCGATGGTTAACAACATTGGATGGTCTTGAAGAGGACTCAACTGTGATCCCAAGCACCCACATGGTGGTTCATAACCATCTCTAACTCCAATTCTAGGGGATCTGATGCCCTCTTCTATCTTTGTGGGTATAAGGCATGTACATGGTATAAACAAAAACATAGCATCCTCCCTACACATAAAATAGCAATTAAAATATTAGCGTATTAGTGCTTTGTTTCCTTTTTGAACTGACAGAAAGGATAAAAGCTAGAGTGGTACTTCTTAGGCACACATTCAATCTACTAGCCCAGCAGTTCTCAACCTGAGGGCCACATCAGACACCCATAGCATAGCAAATATTATTATGGTTCATGACAGTAGCAAAATTACAGTTAGGAAGTAACAATGAAAAAATGTTATGGTTGTGGGTCAGCACAGCCCGAGGAGCTGCATTTAAGGGTTGCAGCATTAGGAATGCTCAGAACCACTGTACTAGGAATGTCAGAGCTCACAATATGCTCAGCAATGCCGCTGATCTGAATCCTGCCACTTGAGCCCTCTTGTGAGAAAACACCAGCACTGAACCATGTAGAATACCTTCCCAGCAGACTTGAAGGCCTCCTTTTCTGTTGTGGTCTTGTTCTTCTAATGGAGTCCTGTCTACCTGTATCCCAGAGTCTTCTCTGCTTAAGGGCTGCTGGGTATCTTCATCGTCACTGTCTTCAGACCAATTCTGATTTAAGGAGAAAAACGATCACACTCTTGAGGCTGTAACCATTAGAGTGACTTAGGCCTAAAAATGAAGAACATTTCTGAAGAGAAGCAAAAGCCAAATAAAAGCTTCTTTGTCGCATAAGTTTCCACAATGGACCTGTCTGATTTGAGGTGATAACAATCCGAAGACTGAACATCTAGTCCACGATGTCTACATGCATGGGAATAATGTAGATAAAGGCTAAGTGTAGGAAGGAGACCGGGAGAGGGGAAAGGTGACGAGGAAGGACAGAGTGCAGACAGAAGTTTCTGAGTCATGAGGAGCTATAGAAAACTAATTTGTTTTTAGTTTCACTTCAGTCAGTTTTACTTGTGGTGAAAATGTGAATTCAGCTTTCTTTGAATAGAAGTAGCAAGAACCACTTCTGAATTCCAAAAGAATCCCACATGTACTATTGCTTTGAGTTAGTGACTGAGAATAATGCATGCTTTTTAATATCCTTGATTTATAGTACAATAGGAACTAAATATAATTAATTACTTAGTATATTTATTATACTGACCTATTTGAAAATAATCATTTTGGGGAGGGGTATTGTAATTTGAAAAAAAATTTCCCTTTTCCTTCTGTTTAAAACAACACCAAATAATTATAATATAGTATTATTTAATATGTAAATTACATTAATATACATTCACTTAACCCAGAATATTAACAAATCTTCCATACTCCACAGCTTAAAAAGTTAATGTTTCCATTCTACTTAGAGAGTGTACATATGCACACACACGATGTTCACCCATGGCTCACATGGGTAGATCAGAGGACAACTTGCAGGAGTTCCTTCTTTTCATGCAAGTCTGCTGTTTGGGTCTGGCAGCAAGCACCTTTACCTGAGGAGCGGACTCCCTGGCTTAGTGTGGCGATCATGTTAAACAGTATGCTTTGTGGCAGAAGGACACACCAGGACTACTGCTGCCACGTGGGCAGGCACTTACATTTGTATGAGCAGAACAACCACCACTCACCGGTGTGTCCATATCTGGACCAAGGCCAACTTCTTCACCTTCCATCAAGTATTTTCCCCAGTCAAAATCATCCTTCTTTTCTAAAATTGAACAAAAGGACCTCATCAGCTTTATCATAAGTATCTGGGAGAAAAAAAACCCCCAACAACCCTAAAACCCATAAAGCTACATAGTAAAGAAGCCCACATAAAACTCAAAGTACATCCAAGGAACTAAGTTTGAAAACATCAAGGCAGTTGGAAGTGGGAGGTAGACGATGTTTGCCCAGCATGCATGGAGCTGAAGGTCAGCTCTGTAACACTGGGAAACTGGGCAATGGGGCGCACGCCTGAGATCCTTGACCTTAAGAGAGTTCAAGGCTATTGAGTGTGAAGCCAGCCTGGGTACATGAAACCTTGTCTTAAAAAAAGAGAAAGTGAGCAAGGGAGAGACACTTAATAAATCTGAATTCCAATATATCTTTTATCACTTGAATTAATTCACCCTCAAGTGTTGAGTTTTCTCTTCATAAAATAAAAGTCTAACTTTACAGGGTTTTGGTTTGTTTTGTTAAGACAGGGTTTCTCTGTGTAGCCTTGGCTATGATTTTGCAGCTTTTAATAAAAATCCCAATTATTATAGGTAATAAATTTGTATCTGGTAACATACCCACTTCTTTCTCTCTCGGTGTTTCCACATAATTGCTGTTTGAAGGAGAATCAGACAGACACAGAAGGAGTGACAGTATGGAATAATGTGTATCTGTCTTTAAAACAAACACAAAAAAGAGTGAGTCAGCCTGAGGGTGGTGAGTACTGCCGAAACCAGACTGAGTAATGAAAGAGCTACACAACAGCTGTTTACACACCTACTTTGTTCATTTTAGGAAATACGAGTTATCATAAATAAATCGTAGTCTCCAACCTTCTTCTACAATTCAAATGTTTTCATATAAGGAGTCTAAGTCACATGAGATTTGGTTCTCTATTTCTAACAAAGTAAGACATTTACATTTGACTGGGCTAAAGGAACTGTAATACAATTCTTTAGAACATGATATTATGGCTAAAAGTGAAGTTCCTGTCCAGTAGCAATATGCATCCTGAAGATTAAACATATCTAGCAGTTTGACTATCTGACCTCTATAAGAATCACATTAACACTCAGCACAAATACTGCACAGAGTACAAATGTACCTGTTTGCTAAACTCAGACAAGTGAAAGATGCTCTTGGTCTTTATTTTTAAGGATTTATTTTTTTATTTTATGTGTATGGGTACTTTGCATGCAGCACTCTCATAGACCAGAAGAGGGCGCTGGATCCCCTGGAACTGGATTTACAGGCATTTGTGAGTGGTGCTGGAACTGAACCTAGGTCCTCTGGCTAAGTAGTAGTTGCTCCTAACTGCTGAGTTATTTCTCCAGCCATTGGTGTTAAGTTTGCATTTATCTTATGGAGGGGTCAGCACTTAAAAAACAAACAAACAAACAAACAAACAAAACCAAGTCTTTTGATTTTCCTTTACTAGAAACCATATTGTCAGAACTTTTTCAAGTCTCAATATATCTGTTATGATTCTCACAACCAATCAAATTTACCCAATGGAAATTTACCTTTCTGCATGTTAGCCTATGACCCAAAGTTCTGTGCTGTGTCTTTCCTTGTTCACTGATGTCTAAACTGCAGTGTTAGCTATGCAGAAAACAGTTAATGGAGGTCCAAGTAGTCAAAGCTTCAAACATTCTCCAGAAGGGTTTGTTTTTATGCATGGCTCGCAGCCAACTACTACTTAACAGGCCTTAGAATTTATAACTGGTCAGTAATAGGAAAGCTCATGTCTAGAATCACAGTGTCCTATTTTTTCTTAAAATACTTTTTTTGAACAATTATGTTTTTTTCTTTAGGAAATCTGGAATTTCAGTAAATGTAGCCAGTAAATACTTTGCTTTAGGCAAGGTCGTGGTATGTAGATGGCCTTGAACTTGCAACCCTCTGGTTCTCTTTCCTCACACTAAGACAACAAGTACAAGATTCAGAGCTAACCCTCACACTGAAAGCATGTGATCTCCCCCTTCCTGGGTCTTGGTGATCTCAGCCAGAATGCCTGTTTCCATCTCTATTTGTCTGTGAATTTCCTAATCTCATTTTTCTTAAGGGCTGACTAACATTCCACTGTACAAATACGCTACATTTGTATCCATTCGTCAGCTGACAGACTAGTAGGCTGTTTCCACTTCTTGGCTTTGTGGAAGCAGTGAATGGACGAGCAGGAACCTCAATAGGAGGATATAGAGTCCTTTGGGTGTAGATTTATTTGTAGTTTATGAGGCAGAAACCGTTCTCTGTCCACAATAGGGCAGGTATACAAGGCCACATACCCATGACTACAGAGGCAGCACAAATGAAGATTTTATGCATTAAAATAAAAAAGGACACAAAATTGGGTGGGTAGGAAGGAGGGATGGGTCTGAGAGGAGCTGGAGTGGTGGTGAATACAGACAAAATTCACTGTATGAAATTCTCAAAAGACCCAAAACACCACCACCACCAAAATAGAGCACGGATGTGCACATATACAAACCTTCATTCTAGTACACAGCGAATGATGTAATCTCCATTTAATTTTTACCACACGTCACTTAACATTTTGAGAAGTAGGCAGTTTTACCCTTGTGTGAGTGAATCTCACAGATTACACTTAGATAAACCTAAGGGTACAGCCTATCACATATGTATGTGCTTAGTTTCTGTTTTATTCATCCCTTTCCTGACTGTCATCTACACTAGTTAATGGTAATAAACCATAGCAATGATGATATCAGACTAAGAAGATACCAGTGCTGAGAATTCTTGTGGCAAGGGTGGCCTTGGAGCCCCTGACATAATATAAAAGCACATTTTGGATCTAGAATACAGTTGCTATTTGAGAAATTCAAGGTAACCAAACAGGGCTGATTCCCATAACCATGGTCAATTCCAAGTGAGAGGAGCAAAGAAGAGCATGTTGCTCATTTCATAACAAACCCGAGGCAACAGTTAACTCATTCTCAAGGAGGCCCTGCTCCAGCCAGGGACATTACTAAATAGACTGTGTATGAAGAGATAACACATTGATGATAATTATACCGCAAAGAGTGAATACAAAAGCCTGGCAGTATTAATAGCTGTGGCACCTGCTTTTAATCCCAGCATTCTGGAAGCAAAGACAGCCGGATCTCGGATCTCGACAGCAGCTTGGTCTACAAGGTCCAGAATATTCAGGGCTTCACAGAAAACCCTGTCTCAGAACAACAAAGTAGCAGCAACAACAAGAACAAGAAGAGCCAATACAAATGGAAAACTCACAACTGAAGGCTTACCTTTATTTTCTCTGTGCTGGGAAGAGCTACATTTAGAAACTCCTTAGTTAATCTCTTCCAACTAGCAGCTTTGCTGAGATCAGAATGAATGGTGAGTTTCTCATAAATTCTGAAATATTAAAAGAATCAGTTGATACCAAAATAATTTAAGAAAACACATCGATGAATACATATAGATATACAGAGAAACGACATACCCTTCTATTGTTTTTTCTACTTTGTGACTGTTGACATCCAAGAAACGATGAAATCTGGTAAAGATAAAATACAGTTTTAATGCCAATACTGTATAACAATATTTAACATCATATAGCTCTCCATATCCCTGCATATGTCTGATACTTCTTCTACAATCTGTCCTCTGGCTCCTTTGTCTTTTCATAGGTCCCACAGTTATGTTCACTATAACATATTTTCCTAGGGTTTTTGCAAAATCTAGTGGCTCCGAACTCACTAGGAGGCTAAGGATAGCCTTCAACTCGCAGCAATCCTCCTGCCTGAGCTACTCAAGTGGGTCTAATTTTTAGCACAAAATCCTGATGTGATCATGGGGGTTGGGGATTTGGCTCAGTGGTAGAGCGCTTGCCTAGGAAGCGCAAGGTCCTGGGTTCAGTCCCCAGCCCCGGAAAAAAAAAAAAAAAAAACCCTACTTCAAAATCCTGATGTGATTACAGGCATACATCATTGTGACTGGATGTTCTTTGTTTTTTTTTTTTTTTTTTTTTTTTTTTTTTTTAGGAGCTGGGGATCTAACCCAGGGCCTTGCGCTTCCTAGGCAGCGCTCTACCACTGAGCTAAATCCCCAACCCCATTTGTCTTTTTAATGTAAGAGAGGCCCAGTGAAATCTTAACATTCGCCCTGAGTAATTTTGCTAAAGGTGCAAAATAAAACACAAAGAAAAGCATAGTCAAGTACAATTACCACATATTAGAAAGCTTTGGGAAGGGTCTGGAGAGATGGCTTAGGGGTTAAGACTCCTTGCCTTTGTTCCAGGACCCCAGGTTCTATTCACAGAACACATAAACTATAACCAGAGTTCCAGGTGATCAGCTGTTTGGGTACCAGGCACATACGCACATGTATACAGAGGCAAATCACTCACACGTAAACAACAGTGGGACCAAACGCTCGTTAATGTAATAACAAACAACATTTGGAAATAAGGCAGCTGTAATACAATGTGAATGTTACATGTTTTCTACTGGTGACAGAGTGATAGCTATGCTTTTACTACTGCTGTTATAGTATGCAACATCTTATGTTTCTCCTAACTCTAAAGTGATTATCACCTGCCTCAAGCCTGCCACTAGAAAAATTACTTGTGCTACAATTGCTTTTTGAGTTATTTAGCTTATTTGAATCATTGCTCTTTTTACAGATCATAATTAGAAATCGCTCTCGTTGTTTTGGATAGTTGGCATGCTATGAACCCGAGAGGTCTGTATTCTCACGACCTAGGCACGCACTCATGTCTGCGTTTAGAATCAGGATCGTAGAGCTTGACAAATTGTTCACTGTTTAAGGTGATTTCTACTAGGCATGCTACGTGTGGCTCAGTAGTAGAACTTGAATTTGTTTTATGCAAAAAGAGGACACAGAAGCAGGGAAATCTGCAAGTGGCCGGAGCAAGAGTAGGGGGGAGTTGGTGATGTGATCAGAATTTCGCGCTAAAAATGTACTTTTCCAGCCATTAAATGACTTCTGACGTGCAAAGTACTGCGTGAGGGAGAGCAGAGTCAACAGCTCTCTAGGATGTACCGCTGCAACTGCGTGTTTCTCGTAAGGGCACTTAGGGGAAACCAAGGCACAGCAGCAGCCGGCGGTTTCCAGGAGGCCGCACTCCTGACCCGGATCCGCCCGCCAGCCCGCCCGGCGTTAGCTCGCAGCCGCGCTCCCACACCTGAAGTTGGACCAGGCGAAGTCCAGGGCCATTTGGAAGTTGGAATCCGCCTCATCCTGCAGGCCAGTGACCTGCCGGACGAGCTCACGCACATCGTGTTCCAGTTGTCTGTCCATCCGGCTCCCGGACGGCTTAGGCCGGGCCATACCCACGACCTACCTATCAGAGGTCCCCGCTAAGCGGCGACTGTTCTCGCGAGAGTTCTGCTTGTCGCGGCACTGGGCTTTCGAGATTTGGAGACTGTTTCCGGGAGCGTTCAGGCAGCCCCGGTGCTGTGCCTGGAGGAGGTGCTCACGGGCTTGGTGTTTAGTTGTTGGATGCCGTTTGTCTGTGTATGGGAAAGAGATGTGCTCTTTCCGCTTGCACGTTAGGAAATCTGAGTGTTTTCAGAGAGCTAGCCATTATTTATGATTAGTCGTTGTTAATAATGGACTCTCGATAGCCTCGATTAATGGTTTAGATTCGTATGCATTTTGAGGCAATCACTTTTCCCGTTCAGGGTATAGTTTACGACGTTTTCCAACCTGACTACTTTGTTAATGCTGCCTGATGCATTATCGTTGTGGTGGTTTGAATAGGTTTAATCCCGATAGATTCATGTTTGAATGCTTGACCATAGGGAGTGGCACTGTTAGGAGGTGTGACCTTGCTAGAGGAAGTGTGTCACTGTGGGGGTGGGCTTTGAGCTCTCTCAAGCTCAAGCTATGCCCAGTGAATTAGTCTCCTCCTGCCTTCTCTAGCACCATGCACCGTGCACCCTGCCATGCTTTCCACCATGACAATAGACCAAACCTCTGAAACTGTAAGCCAGCTCCAGTTAGATGGTTGCCTTTGTAAAAGTTGCCTTGGTCATGGTGTCTCTTCAGAGCAATAAAACCCAAACTAAGACAAAAATTTTGTAAAATTTGTGTCTTCTCAGACACACACATGACAGTTTTCACCCATGGCTCCAGCTGCATATGTAGTAGAGGATGGCCTTATCTGGCATCAATGGGAGAAGAGGCCCTTGGTCCTATGGAGGCTTGATGCCCCAGTGTAGGGGAATGCTAGGGTGATGAAGTGGGAGTGGGTGGGTGGGAGAGCACCTGCATAGAAGCAGGGGGAGGGGAGATAGGATCGGAGGTTTGTGGAGGGAAACCGGGAAAGGGAATATCATTGGAAATGTAATAAAATAAAATATTCAATTAAAAAAGATTAAATAATTTTTTTAAAAAGAGGCTTAGAAGGATCCAAAGACTGACTGAATAGGCTTGAATTTCTTATAGTAGTTGGCTGGAATTAGCATGGTAGGGATTTTGGTTTGAAAACTGTCATGGTGTTCTATTCTTGGGGGACCTAGAGTGGAGACTTCTCTGCTGGGAATGTCCCATGCTGGCCACTAACAGAGCTAGCAGTCAATTTCTGCTGTTACTGAGGGAAATATTTTTCAACTGTGTAGGTACTGGCTGTGGACTTCTGTGAATGGGTCAGCAGCCATAGTGCCACGAGAATGGATTTATTGCAAAGTCTCCATGCTGCTCAAGATCCTCTCCACTGCCTTTTGCTTTTTAATTTACACTCCATAAACATTAGATTTAGCGCATATGCTCCATCAGGTTTAAATTTGTGTGAAAATAGCAAACAGCTCCCCAGGCGACTACACGTTTGCATTCCCACTCTGCATTGAACTCTGTATGTGCCACACCCAGTCTAGCATCTGGAATTATGACTGTACTTAAACATTCATCCTATTCATTCTTCACTTTTAGTCATTCTAGTCATGTGCGAGCATCTCACTCCGGTTTTCACTTGTAATTTCCTACCAGCAAACTATGTTAAATGTATTTGCATGTGTCATTGATTATTAATTCTTTTTTGACAAGCCAACACCAATGCATTTGGGGCCTTTACCTTAGCTTAACATGGTAACATTTGCATTAGAAATTTACCATATTTTTCATTTAAACTTATCAGTATATGACTCAAAGCACATTCAGAAGTAGCCTACAGGACCAGCCATCTCCACAACTCCTTTGATCTTTCCAAGATGGAACGTTGTGTTTCTAGAGAGAAGTCTCTAAAATGTGATAGATAGTACATACCTAAGAGTCTAGCCCTTGGGAGGCAGAGGCAGGAGGATTGCGGGTTCAAGGCAGTCTGAGTAACACCGTGAGGACTTGTCTCAAAAAATTAAGGACTTGGGGCTGGGGATGGCTCAGAAGACTTACGGCACGTGTTGCCCTTGCAGAGGACCTAAGTACAGTGCCCAGCACCCAAGCTGGTATCTCACAACCACCTGCAGTTCCAACTTAGGGAGATTCAGTGTCTTTTTCTGGACTCAGTGGGTGTTGGAACATGCTCTAAGAATGGGGTCATGCGAGGAGACAAGTGCTTGTGAGAAGACAAGAGACCTCTGTGATCTTAGTTTCCTCAGAACACAGAACTGTTCTTGGATTACGCTTTTGTGACACTCGCAGGTGTAGCAGATAGGAATAAGTTTACTTCAGATTGTTAACTACAACTTGATATTGTTATTTCTTTATTTGCTTCTGTGGAAAACCATGTTTTGCTGAGTGTAGCCTGCCTGCCATGTACAGCTGGTGTGTCACGGGCAGCTTGTTTGCCATGTATGACTTGATTGTCATGTATGGTTTCTCCTTGTGATTATACATACTCACGGGCCCTCATAGTATAAATTGTCTGGTGCAGAGGATAAAGTTGGCTATCGAGTGAGACTGTTGTCTGCTTCACTTATCAGCTCCATTCTCCCAGGTCCCACCACCTCTACAGTAACAAGCACGTGACCACTGTGATCATGTGATCGTCACCCCTCACATACACATGATTTAAAATAAATCATTTTTTTAAAAAAACTGAGGGTTTAGAGGGTCTTGAGAGATGGCTCAGCGCTTAAAAACACTCATAGCCTTTACAGAGGGTCGGGGTTTTGTTCCTAGAACCCACATGGTGGCTCACAACCATCTGTAATGTCAGTTCCAGGAATTCAACTTCTTCTAGCACCTGAGGGCACTGTACACATGTGGTGCATATTCATATATACAGACAAAACATCCATACATGTAAAACACTTTTCTTTTTTCTTAAAGGCTTATTTATTATATTTAAGCACACTGTAGCTGTTTTCAGACACACAAGAAGAGGGCATCAGATCTCATTACAGGTTGTTTGTGAGCCACCATGTGGTTGCTGGGATTTGAATTCAGGATGTCTGGAAGAGCGGTAGTGCTCTTAACCACTGAGCCATCTCTCCAGCCCCACTTTTCTGTTTTTAATTAAAGATATTTTTATACAATGTATTCTGATTATGATTTCTCCTTTCCTAGCTCCTCCCATATTCTCCACACTGCCCCACTCACCCAAATCTATATTCTTTCTTGTCTCTCTCATTAGAAAGCAAACAGGAATCAAAAAATATGATATGATATGATAAAAAAAAACCAGAATAGAACTAAACACACATACACACACACACACACACACACACACACACACACACACACACACACACACAAAGACCTAAAAAAACATACAAATGCAGAGACACAAACTTTGGCACATATACAAAACCCATAAAAACAAAATCAGAAAGCATAATATATAAACAAAAGATCTATAAAATTAAAAGAAAAAGCTTAGACAAACTATTGTGAGACCAAATATCCCTCCAAAAATACCATAGAGTTAATTTTGTGTTGACCATCTACTGCTGGGCATAGGGTCTGGCTTTAAGAGAGGTTTGTATACACAAGTGAGACTCAGTTAAATTTTCTTTTGCAAGTAGTTATAAACTAGTAATAACTTCTGGGTTAGGGATGGGGCTGTGTCCACTTTCTCTCTCAGGGCTATTTTGCTTATCTGTGACTCTACCAGTCACCTCCTGGGAGTGGAGTGAACTCATGCCATTCCTGTCCCATTTGAGTGCTGGCTTCACTGAATGATGCAGTCCAGGCCTCTGTTTGTCACAGACATGTTGAATAATGTTCCCTTGTGTATGCCTCGCTGCTCTGTGGTGGATACCCAATGCTGCTCCTTGCTGAGAGCTGTAGTGATTACATTGAAATGACCATGGACCATGGAAGTTCCCTCAAGACTCTGGTCTCAGCCCTGAGAAGGCGCAGTCAGATGTGGAACCACTGGATCAGCTCCTCGTGTCTGTGTCTGTTTGGGGTTTCACCATGGAGCTGTCTGCAGCAGCTGTATCCTGTCACATTCTCGACAGAAGTACCCTGGAGTTCCAGTTTCTTTGTCCCCTTCAGCACCAGTCACTTCCCATTTTCAATAGTTATTCTTAAAATGGGCATGAAGTGGTTTTTGATTGTGGTTGTAAGTTATTATTGGCATACGCTCATTTTGAGGGGACATGTTGGCATTTTCATGCATGTGCAGAGTGTGATTTGACCACATTTATCCCTCTACTGTTATCTCTTACACCTCAGTCCCATCCCACCAACCCCTTTCCCCAATATTCCTACATGTCTGTCTTCTATTTTCATGTTCTTGGGTCATGATGGCTAAAGAAACCCCATTTTATGCCTGACGTCCATCTTGGTACCCACTAGCCTTTGTCTCTGACTCCAGTCCCTGGAAGATAAGTCCCCAGCACCCCTGACTCAGTGAATCCCACCCTGAAATGTACAGCTACGACCATCTACTTGTGATGATACGACTAATTGCTTTTTTGGCTCCTATAACCTGCTTATGAAGGACGCAAAGCATTCTTCTGAGTTGCCTTAGCCACTTCACTTGGCAGAACACACTAGTCTTTGGTTGCTTGTGTAGGTATTGAAGATCTTGTGGGCTTCACGTTTAATAATCCTTCCCTCACTCTCTTTCTCATCCCAGCTCAAATTTGGCTCAGAGACTGCTGTTCTGTTATCCTGCTGGCAGTAACTAATCAATGTCTTAACTTTAATTGGATTGAGTCTGTGGTCTTTTCTTAGGGGTCGCAAACTCCACAGCAGTGCCTTTTCTATTCTGCACACAGAAGAAAACATTTCCCACCTGCACTTCTCAGTCTGCCTTACATCACCTAATGCGATGATGTCCATTCCATCTGCCTTCCTGGGGACAATATAACGATGCTGATTTTATTTATGTATTTACACGGGTGTTTATTGTTCTCAGTCTGCCCTGAACTCACTATGTAGCCATCGATGATGTTGCACTTCTCATCTGTTAGGATTTCTATGGCTGTGAAGAGACGCTGAGATCACAGAACTCTTACAAAGAGAAGCATTTAATTGAGGCATGCTTGCAGTATCAGAGGTTTAGTCTATTGTCATGGAGGAAAGCATGCTGGCATGCCATTAGACATGGTGCTGGAGAAATAGATGAGGATTCTACATCCTGATCCACAGGCAGCAAGGAGAGAAAGTCACTGGACCTGACTGGGGCTTCTGAAAAATCTCAAAGCCCACCTCCTGTAACCCTCTTCCTCCAATAAGGCAGCACCTCCTTATTCTTTCAAATAATGCCATTCCCTGGTGACCAAACATTCCAGTTGATGAGCCTATGGGGGCCATTGTCATCTAAACTACCACAGCCACCATGCTGGTTTTATATGATGCTGGACAAGCTCTCTTTCCACTGAAATGCATTTCCGGCCTCTTGTTTGAGGATCTGACTTGCATTTCAATTTTTTTTTTTTATTAACTTGAGTATTTCTTATATACATTTCGAGTGTTATTCCCTTTCCTGACTTGCATTTCAAATGGCTGGTTATGTTGAGCATTTTGTCATGTGTGTGCTGACTATGTATGTGCCTGGCTTTGGAGAGATGTCCGCCCATATCTCTGCACTATTTTTAATTGCAATTACTCTTCCTTTATTGCCAAGCTGCTGCTTTCTTTTTTTTTCGGGGTGGGGGAGGAAAGGGTTTATTCAGCTTACACTTCCATGTTGCTGTTCATCACCAAAGGAAGTCAGGACTGGAACTCAAGCGGGGCAGGAAGCAGGAGCTGATGCAGAGGCCACGGAGGGATGTTTCTTACTGGGTTGCTTCCCCTGGCTTGCTCAGCTTGCTCTCTTATAGAACCCCAGACCACCAGTCCAGGCATGGTACCACTCACAATGGACTGGGTCCTCCCACCTTGATCACTAGTTGAGAAAATGCCTTACAGCTGGGTCTCCTGGAGGCATTTCCTCAAGGGAGGCTCCTTTCTCTGTGCTAACTCCAGCTTGTGTCAACTTGACACACAAAACTAGCCAGTACACTAGTGTTATGCTGATTTTCCAAATTTCATCATGCTTTCTCTCTCTTGGATTGTTGAATGGCTCTGCTCTTCTGTAGCTAAATCTATAGTCCTTTATCTACATGGCTGACAATGTCCTCCCTGATCTAGTCCTTTCTATTCCACTAACTTCCTCCCCTACAGCGCTGGAAGCTTCTGGAGCCTGTTCTCTCCTTCTCTTCGTAGTTTCACTGTTGAACAAAGTTCTGGAAACCCAATAAAGCTTTCTTGAACAAATGGGCAGGACACAAAATTTGAAATAAGTGTTTAAGACCAGGCTCGATGACAGAGATAGACCACTTAGTCTGATTCTCAAGCATGTGTTAGGCCATTGCATCGAACTTGTTGATAAGAGAGCACCCTCATGATCTGCACTGTATTAACTAGTAAGCTAACTCCTGGTCCAATGGACTCAGTCAAACAAAGATTTCTTTAGGAAAATGTAATGTCCAACTAATTTGAGCATAATGAACTTATGGGGAAAAGAGACGAAAAGCTTATTTGTGAAGTGACAAATGTCCTAGAAACCGGAGCAAATAGCCCAGCCTTCAAGGCTCAAATCTTAAAGCACAGAATGTGGATTGGTTGCAAAGGACACCTGTCTGCCTGAGGCCCGAGGCTCCAGCATTAGCCATATCAACTGTGTCCAACTCTGAGCAAAGCCCTGCTGAGACAAGGTGTGGTCAAGCGGCTCTGAGGTCTGACAAATTCCCCAGCAAGGCGTTAGCTCTTTAAAATAAGATTCCATAGGTGTGGGGATTCCCACTTTCAGCAAATAAACTCTTCTTCTTACTGTTGGGATAGATTAACGACACCGTTGTTTTTTTTTGTTTGTTTTTTTTTTTTTGTTTTGTTTTGTTTTTTACTGATACTGTGATTCAGAATTCAGCATTTTACAAGGTCCTGGGGAACTTGTTTGCAAACTTGTTGGCTTTAAGAAAAGCCAGTCCTGATGAACATGATCTGTCCTCTGAGACCTGTGAGGGAACTTAGCTAAAGCTGCTGCAGCAGTTTCCAGCCCAGGGAATAAAAGCACTGCCCAGTGGCCAGCTGTGCTCACCTGCTGCCTTCTCCACTCCCTGCCCTACTTTCTGAGGGTTCAACTAACCCCAACCTTCCCCAGTCAGATTCCTTCAAGCTTTTGAACAAACTTGGTGGCCAATGATATTGAGTCTTTCACTGTAAGCACAAAACGGTAGGTGGGTTAAAATGTTAGTGGTAAATACTTTGTAATGGATTTTTCCCTCCACCAAGGTGTTTCTCAACCATATTAGTTAAAGAGATTAGAAATTATGAATCTCCCACTGTTAAACCAGACAGCACCTTCTTTTGGATGTGTGTGTGTGTGTGTGTGTGTGTGTGTGTGTGTGTGTGTGTTTGTGTGTGTGTGTGTTTGTGTTTGTGTATGGGTAACTAGGAACTAAACTTAGGACCTCATGAGTACCAAGCATGCACTCTACCAATGAACTACAGTTCAGCCCCTTTGTTTTTTTTTCCCCATCTTTATTAAATTGGGTATTTCTTATTTACATTTCAAATGTTATCCCCTTTCCTGGTTTTCATGCCAACATCCCCTCCCCTTCCCCTACCCATTCTAAATGGGTGTTCCCCTCCCAATCCTCCCCCCATTACCGTCCTCCCCACAAGAATCCTGTTCACTGGGGTCCAGCTTTGGCAGGACTAAGGGCTTCCCCTTTTTCTGGTGCCCTTATAGGCTATTTATTGCTACCTATGAGGTTGGAGCCCAGGGTCAGTTCCTGTATAGTCTTAGGGTAGTGGCTTAGTCCCTGGAAGCTCAGGTTGGTTGGCATTGTTGTTCATATGGGGTCTCAAGCCACCTTCAAGCTCTTTCAGTCCTTTCTCTGATTCCTTCAATGGGGGTCCCATTCTCAGTTCAGTGGTTTGCTGCTGGCATTCGCCTATATATTTGCTGTATTCTGGCTGTGTCTCTCAGGAGAGATCTACATCCGGTTCCTATCAGCCTGTACTTCTTTGGTTCATCCATCTTATCTAGTTTGGTGGCTGTATATGGGTCACATGTGGGGCAGGCTCTGAATGGGTGTTCCTTCTGCCTCTGTTCTAAACTTTGCCTCCCTATTCCCTCCCAAGGGTATTCTTGTTTCCCTTTTAAAGAAGGAGTGAAGCACTCACATTTTGGTCATCCTTCTTGAGTTTCATGTGTTCTGTGCATGTAGGGTAATTTGAGCATTTGGGCTAATAGCCACTTATAAATGAGTGCATACCATGTGTGTTTTTCTGTGATTGAGTTACCTCACTCAGGATGATATTTTCCAGTTCCAACCATTTGTCTATGAATTTCATAAAGGCATTGTTTTTGATAGCTGAGTAGTATTCCATTGTGTAGATGTACCACATTTTCTGTATCCATTCCTCTGTTGAAGGGCATCTGGGTTCTTTCCAGCTTCTGGCTATTATAAATAAGGCTGCTATGAACATAGTGGAGCACCTGTCTTTGTTATATGTTGGGGCATCTTTTGGGTATATGCCCAAGAGAGGTATAGCTGGGTCCTCAGGTAGTTCAATGTCCAATTTTCTGAGGAACCTCCATACTGATTTCCAGGATGGTTGTACCAGTCTGCAACTCCACCAACAATGGAGGAGTGTTCCTCTTTCTCCACATCCTCGCCAGCATTTGCTGTCACCTGAGTTTTTGATCTTAGCCATTCTCACTGGTGTGAGGTGAAATCTCAGGGTTGTTTTGATTTGCATTTCCCTTATACTAAAGATGTTGAACATTTCTTTAGGTGTTTCTCAGCCATTTGGCATTCCTAAGCTGTTAATTCTTTGTTTAGCTCTGAACCCCATTTTTAAATAGGGTTATTTGTCTCCCTGCAGTCTAACTTCATCAGTTCTCTATATATTTTGGATATAAGCCTTATACAGTTGTAGGATTGGTAAAGATCTTTCCCCAATCTGTTGGTTGCTGTTTTGTCCTAACAACAGTGTCTTTTGCCTTACAGAAGCTTTCTAGTTTTATGAGATCCCAATTGTCAATTCTTGATCTTAGAGCATAAGCCACTGGTGTTTTGTTCAGGAAATTTTCTCCAGTACCTATGTGTTCCAGATTCTTCCCCACTTTTTTCTTCTATTAGTTTGAGTGTATCTTGTTTGATGTGGAGGTCCTTGATCCACTTGGACTTTGTATAGGGTGATAAGAATGGATCGATCTGCATTCTTCTACATGTTGACCTCCAGTTGAACCAGCACCATTTGCTGAAAATGCTATCTTTTTTCCCATTGCATGGTTTTGGGTCCTTTGTCAAAAATCAAGTGACCATAAGTGTGTGGGTTCATTTTTGGGTCTTCAATTCTATTCCACTGGTCTATCTGTCTGTCTCTGTACCAATACTGTACAGTTTTTTTTTTTTTTATCACTATTGCTCTGTAATACTTCTTGAGTTCAGGGTAGTGATTCCCCCGGAAGTCCTTTTATTGTTGAGGATAGTTTTAGCTATCCTGGGTTTTTTGTTATTCCAGATGAATTTCCAAATTGTTCTGTCTAACTCTCTGAAGAATTGGATTAGTATTTTGATGGGGATAGCATTGAATCTGTAGATTGCTTTTGGTAAAACAGCCATTTTTACTATATTAACCTGCCAATCCATGAGCATGGGAGATCGTTCTGTCTTCTGACATTTTCTTCAATATCTTTCTTCAGAGGCTTGAAGTTCTTATCATACAGGTCTTTCACTTGCTTGGTTAAAGTCACACTGAGGTATTTTATATTATTTGGGACTATTATGAAGGGTGTCATTTCCCTAATTTCTTTCTCAGCTTGTTTCTTTTCTGTGGAGATGAAGGCTGCTGATTTATTTGAGTTAATTTTATACCCAGCCACTTTGCTGAAGGTGTTTATCAGCTTTAGTAGTTCTCTGGTGGAACTTTTGGGATCACTTAAATATGCTATCATATCATCTGCAAATAGTGATATTTTGATTTCTTCCTTTCCAATCTGTATCCCTTTGATCTCTCTTTGTTGTCTGATTGTTCTGGCTAGGACTTCAAGAACTATAATGAATAAGTAGGGAGAGAGTGGGCAGCCTTGTCTAGTCCCTGATTTTAGTGGGATTGCTTCAAGTTTCTCTCCTTTTGGTTTAATGTTAGCTACTGGTTTGCTGCATATGGCTTTTTACTATGTTTAGATATGGGCCTTGAATTCCTGTTCTTTCCAGGACTTTTATCATGAAGGGTGTTGAATTTTGTCAAATGCTTTCTCAGCATCTAATGAAATGATCATGTGGTTTTGTTCTTTCAGTTTGCTTATATAGTGGATTACGTTGATGTTTTTCCATGTATTAAACCATCCCTGGAAAGAAGCCTACTTGATCATGATGGATGATTGTCTTGATGTGTTCTTGCATTCGGTTTGCAAGAATTTTATGGAGTATGTTTGCATCGATATTCATAAGGGAAATTGGTCTGAAGTTCTCTTTCTCTGTTGGGTCTTTGTGTGGTTTAGGTACAAGAGTAATTGTGGCTTCATAGAAGGATTTTGGTAGCGCTCCATCTGTTTCAATTATGTGGAATAGTTTGGATAATATTGGTATGAGGTCTTCTATGAAGGTCTGATAGAATTCTGCACTAACCCCGTCTGGACCTGGGCTCTTTTTGGTTGGGAGACCTTTAATGACTGCTTCTATTTCCTTAGGAGTTATGGGGTTGTTTAACTGGTTTATCTGTTCCTGATTTAACTTCCGGTTTACCTGGTGTCTGTCTAGGAAATTGTCCATTTCCTGCAGATTTTCAAGTTTTGTTGAATATAGGCTTTTGTAGTAGGATCTGATGATTTTTGCAATTTCCTTTGATTCTGTTGTTATGGCTCCCTTTTCATTTCTGATTTTGTTAATTTGGACACACTCTCTGTGTCCTCGTTAGTCTGCTAAGGGTTTATCTATCTTGTTGATTTTCTCAAAGAACCAGCTTTTGGTTCTGTTGATTCTTTGTGTCATCCTTTTTGTTTCTTCTTGGTTGATTCCAGCTCTGAGTTTGATTATTTCCTGCCTTCTACTCCTCCTGGATGTATTTGCTTCTTTTTGTTCTAGAGCTTTTAGGTGTGCTGTCAAGCTGCTGACATATGCTCTCTCCTGTTTCTTTCTGCAGGCACTCAGAGCTATGAGTTCTCCTCTTAGCACAGGAGTACTGTGTCCCATAAGTTTGGGTATATTGTACCTTCATTTTCATTAAATTCTAAGAAGTCTTTAATTTTTTCCTTTATTTCTTCCTTGACAAGGTTATCATTGAGTATGTTCAACTTCCATGTATATGTGGGCATTCTTCCCTTATTGTTATTGAAGACCAGCTTTAGCCCGTGGTGGTCTGATAGGACGCATGGGATTATTTCTATCTTTCTGTATCTGTTGAGGCCTGTTTTATTACCGACTATATGGTCAATTTTGGGAAAGTACCATGAGGTGGTGAGAAGAAGGTATATCCTTTTGTTTTAGGATAGAATGTTCTATAAATATCTGTTAAGTCCATTTGGCTCATGACTTCTCTTAGTCTGTCTACGTCTCTGTTTAATTTCTGTTTCCATGATCTGTCCATTGATGAGAGTGGGTGTGTTGAAATCGCCTACTATTATTGTGTGAGGTGCAATGTGTGCTTTGAGCTTTAGTAAGGTTTCTTTTATGTATGTAGGTGCCCTTGTATTTGGAGCATAGATATTAGGAATAAGAGTTCATCTTGGTGGATTTTTCCTTTGATAAATATGAAGTATCCTTCTTTATCTTTTTTGATGACTTTTAGTTGAAAATCGATTTTATTCGATATTAGAATGGCTACTCCAGCTTGCTTCTTCAGATCATTTGCTTGGAAAGTTTTTTTCCAGCCTTTCACTCTGATGCTGTCTTTGTCTCTGAGGTGTGTTTCCGGTAGGCAGCAAAAAGTTGGGTCCTCATTACATATGCAGTTTGTTAATCTGTGTCTTTTTATTGGGGAATTGAGTCCATTGATGTTGAGAGATATTAAGGATTA